>NC_042616.1:667848003-668013624 GCF_901001135.1 Rhinatrema bivittatum | reverse complement strand
TGCAAATGTAATTTAAAAATACAGCAGTTGCTGAGTAATGTTAACTTCCCCCAGGTAAGCATTCTCAAAAGAAGTTTCCATTTTTAAAATATTTTTCAGAGAAAAATATGATCATCATTGGGATCTAACATTATTAGTGTTATCTTAATCTGTGATAGCTTTGGGACATGATGAAGCAATAATTGTAGATTAAAACACCTTATTGGTATAGCACTAATAAGTATGATGCTTCTAAAATATATAGTAAACTGAGTAGTTCATATTAAGAGTTCAATAGCTGTGACACAGAACTGTGAAACTAGCTGATCCTTAAATCCAAGCCTAATCTCTAATGCTTTCTCTATGTGAATTTGAGATAATTATTTAATCTATCAATGAATGCTCCATTTATTTTCCTATAGTTTCCTTTAAAAAATGCTGCTTACATTACTAATGCAGTTGATACCACATTTCTGTCCAACAGGTGGCTTCAGATACAATAGTTAAATATGTAAGTCCCCTTTCCTATCATAGAGCAGTAGTTTGACAAAATAAATCACTAATTACTGCTATTACACTTAAAAGAGATTGGCATTGCATGACTTGTACTGATATGGTTTGAATCTAAGTGAAGTGGTTTGAATCTTTTTTAATTAACTAAGTACTATTGTATTAGTTTTGTTAATGTTTAAGGCTAGTTTCTTCTCCAACATTCAATCACAGATTGATTGTGGGCAACCACCTACCTGGCCAAGCGTGTTGCTGATTCTGGATGTTATAAGTATAAAAAGCTGGATGTCATCTGTGTATAACCTGAAGACTACTCCCAAGTTGGCGAGTAGGCTACAGATGGGTCAAAGGTAAATATTAAATAGAAATACAGAGAGCTTTGAGCCTTGTGGTACTCCAGTAGTAATTGTAAATCATTGGGACATCTGTTAAGAACATAAGAACATAAGAAAATGCCATACTGGGTCAGACCAAGGGTCCATCAAGCCCAGCATCCTGTTTCCAACAGTGGCCAATCCAGGCCATAAGAACCTGGCAAGTACCCAAAAACTAAGTCTATTCCATGTAACCATTGCTAATGGCAATAGCTATTCTCTAAGTGAACTTAATAGCAGGTAATGGACTTCTCCTCCAAGAACTTATCCAATCCTTTTTTAAACACAGCTATACTAACTGCACTAACCACATCCTCTGGCAACAAATTCCAGAGTTTAATTGTGCGTTGAGTAAAAAAGAACTTTCTCCTTAGTTTTAAATGTGCCACATGCTAACTTCATGGAGTGCCCCCTAGTCTTTCTACTATCCGAAAGAGTAAATAACCGATTCACATCTACCCGTTCTAGAGCTCTCATGATTTTAAACACCTCTATCATATTCCCCCTCAGTCGTCTCTTCTCCAAGCTGAAAAGTCCTAACCTCTTTAGTCTTTCCTCATAGGGGAATTGTTCCATTCCCCTTATCATTTTGGTAGCCCTTCTCCATCGCAATTATATCTTTTTTGAGATAATTGTGATGGATACCTAACCTGGTGTTTCTCTCCAGTTGAATGTTGTCTCCAGGTTTCAGATGGGATAAGAAAGAGCATTGTGACATCTATTGAAGATTGTAGGCACAGAATTGTTTAGCTTTGTTATCTAGCTCATATACCTTCTCTAAATTGTCTCCAAATTTTTGGAGACAATTATCCATCAAAGTTGGTAGAGTCATTCTTATTTGTTGACTCATCAGCAGGAGTACTGGACTCAAGTACCCAACACTGAAAGTAGAGTTGCTACGTAGTTTATGAAGACTAGCTGTGGGTCTGTTTGTAGTAAGATACATTTGGGCAGCAAGACTGCTTATTCTGCTTGACCTGGGGAAATGTGACATGTTCAGTGTCATATTCTGACACAAATTGCTGAAACATATTGCTAATAAACTGAGGCCCATTATCGTTCACAAATACTTCAGCTATATACCAAAACGATCAAACATGGCCTTCAGTATTGTCACTACTTGCTGATTTGTGGGATCAGTCATATAGAGGATCTCCCAGAACTTAAAAAATAGTCTATAACTGGACTGCCAAATTCAGTCTTCAAAAGCTGCAAACCCAGTCAGGTTTTCAGAAGTTCCACAATAAATATGTATAAGATCTAGTTGCATACAATGAAGGTAGTATATGCAAATAAATCACATGCATAATTATTGTGGAAATCCTGAAAACACAACTGGTTTACAGTCCATGAGGACTGTGTTTGGACAGCCCTGGGCTATAATGACAAGATGTTTATATCCTTTACTGTTTACATAAATTAGCTATAATGCATTGCCATAGTCTTTCAGGAAGTGCAGTTTTCATTAGTGGTTCTTTCTTTAGTCATTTTAATACCTGACTGAACTTGCAGCATTCAATCTTTTATATCCAGGCCAATCCCTGGCCATACTTCCACAGATCTCTCTTCTTTTAGTAAGGCCCAGGTGTCCTTCATGTATGCAACCTAGAATCTCCTCCCTCATGAACTGAGAAACAACAATGTACTGGCCAAATATCAATAAGCCTTTATATTCTTACAACTGATGCCATCCCAGGAAAAAGTCTTTAATGTTCTTGCAGAGCTAGTATATGTATCTCGACCTTCTGATCATCATCTAGACTGCTAGTTAATCTGTGGACTGTTAGCAGTTTAAAAGAACTCATATCATTGAGGTATTTATTTATTTATTTATTTTGGACTTTTATATACCGACGTTCGTGTAAAAAATACAAATCACATCGGTTTACAATGAAACTATTGTCGCATGAGAGCATTACATAGAACAAAGGTTACAAATAACTGGGGTACAGAAAGCTAAATACCTGTAGTTAAATACAACCCTTTGATATATATAATTAATTCATTAAATTCGTAAAAAACACAATAAATAAATATAAGTGTAAAAATAAGAGCAAATAGATAAATAGTAATAATATAAAGGAACAAAACATTAAACATTAAAATGAAGCCAAAATCGGACTGAGATGATTATACTTATGGGATGAGCTCAGAGAAATTTCAGATCTAGGTTGGATCAAGGGTGAGATAAAGAAAGGGGGAAGTAATTAAAGGAATAGTGGCCTACTCGAAAAAGAAAGGAGGGAGGAGAGAAAGGATTAAACAGAAAGATAAACCGTATGATTACAGATTACAGATCCGGGACTGCGGGTTCAAGGATGGGGTAGGGTCTGGGAGGGAAAGGGTAAGGAGGGAAAGGAGGGAGGTGTAACTGGGATAAAATGGGGAGGATAGGGTGGGGGATTAAACTCGACAGAGGTAGATCTACGGTTGAAATATAAAAAAACGGATGAATGTCCTGTTGCATGTGATGTGCCCTGTTCGCGGTTAACATAGGAGTCCCGTCATGTCCTGGGATTGAGGCTGTACGACCTTTTTAGGGAGAGAGAATCTGCATCCAGTCCCGTGAAATAAGCGAACATCACAGTTAGGGAAATGCTTGACTAGTGATAGAAGTGTTTAGAAGTCCAAACCTCAATAAGATATTCATTTTCTATCTGGACATAGCAGACATCTGCTGGAGTTTGAGTCCTGGAGCTGAGGCTGTAGCAGCACAACCCCTATGACAAAACTACTGGCATCTGTGGGCTTTGTAACATTATAAAGACCATGACTGGTGCTGAGATTATCAATGACTTCAGCTTCTTAAAAGCCTGCTCTGGAGCTTGGTCCTAAATCTAGGCAGCTTCAATTCTCACTGAGGAAATTGTCCATACTGTCCAAGGTAGCAAATCATACCATTACCCTTTCAATTCTGTGGTCTTTGGGAAGTAGAAAATCCCATATAGCCCTCATCTTCTGTTGATCAGACTCATCAATTTAGGTCCTTGAAAGATGAAGGCTAACCATTAGCCAAACTGATCAGCCTTTATAGGTTAACTTGATCTCTTTAATCTGATAATTAGTGTTTATTGGTGGTCCCTGGTGTAAAGAGTTGTATGGAATGTGATTGCCCCTGAACTTAGTTTTCAAGAAGTCTATAAGATGTTTAGAAAGAAACTTAAATTAGATATATTTAGATAGCTTGACTCATATTTATTGTCCAATGTGCAACTTTATTGTTTTGAGATTAATCAGTATCTGAAATTTTTTATTGTCATTTAAAATATGTTTTAAATTTCATTGTTAAGTATTTGATTCATGTTTTTATCAATGTTTTATTGCTCTCCGCACTGCTCAATTTTTATTGGTGGTAGCGGAAAATAAGTGCAGCGAATATAAATAAATAAGTAAATTACATGTCCTAGGTCCTAGGAACTGCAGTTTGTTTTGCTTCAGACCTGAATTTGGGAGTGTTTCCATCACTTTTCCTAACCTTTTATCATGTTCTTCATGGACACTCTGTTCAGTCCTTGGAGGATTTCAGATATTTTTTTCTGAATGATCTCTGGAATGCTTAAAATGCCAAATGGGAGGGGAGCTGACAAAAGTTGTACCAACTAAATAGTATAATAGAAATGTGCACACGGATTTAATTTTGCTTTGTATTGAGGTGATTTCTGTTGTTTTTCATTTAATTTTTTTGTTTTATTTCATATCAATTTTTTGTTTTATTTCATATCAATTTTTTGTTTTTGTGCATGCAATTTGCAAATAATGTACATAAAATGTAGTTTACAGAAGAGTCATTTTGAGTGTGCTATTTGCAATTTGCATACACAATTTGAAAATTTCATGCACTAAAATAAAAAAATGAAATACAAATAAAATAAATATTGTTATTTTTTTTTGTTTGTTTTACACAGCCCATTTCATTGCATTTTCCATGTTATTTCAAAACAAATGCACATCTCTATGGTGTAATGAAAGTTGGCACTGTCCAAGTGAAGGAGAATTTGCCAAAACCTTCTTGTAGCATCTAATAATAAGAACACTTTAGCTCCTGAACAACTTTAGGGCATGTGTTAAACATATTTAATGTGCTCATTAAATATTGTGTTCATAATACACCTGATTGTCAATGAAGTTGCACCAATTGCTGTTGCTTACTAATACACACAGCAGTTTCCATCACCTTTCTAGCTGCTGATATTTTACTGCTATGTTTATGCCATGCTATGAAAGACAGTGATGTGGTGTAATGCACTGCCATTAGGAAAGAAAATGGAAATAAATAAAAAGGTTAAATAAAAAATGTTGGCTATTGCACTTTACTCTCCTTTATCTCATCTCAACTATATCCCTAGCAAGAACACATCTGGTACCTTGTATCAAGATAAATAAATTGCATTCTATGAAGTACTGAATTTGAATTGTGTTAAGGACTAGAGATGTGCTTCATTTAAAGCTTTCGGGTTGGGCTTCGGTTTGGGTGCTTCAGGGAAAAAATTGTTTTCCTATGGATTGGGGGTTTTTTTTGGTAATTTTCGATGAAGTGCGTTAGTGCGCACAAATGGACCTTTCTACGCACTAACCAGTTAGTGCACACTATCTCCGCATTAGTGCGCAGTACACTGACTGAGATAATGCGCATTAACATCTAGCTAGTGCACATTAAGGTTAGTTAGTGAGCCCTAATAGAAGTTACAGCACACTAAGTATGTAGTAGTGCGCTGTAACAAATGTTAGTGCGCACTAAAAATATGCAACTTAAAAATTAAAAAGTATCAATTCAGAGGAGTTAGTTAGCTAGAAAACAGTGCGCACTAATTGATATTACTGCACATTAACAGATATTTAGTGCGCAGTAACTCAGTGCACACTATCACAAAATATGAATTTTGCCAAATTTTTGGCAAAATACGCTTCATTTTTTGGGGCAACCGAACAATAACGAATTAGACAATATCGTTGACATTGTCTAATTCATGAAAAATGAATGCACATCCCTATTAAGGACCTTGCAGCATTCACTTTTCTCTTGGAATATACACAATAACTTTTCATTAGAGGTTCAGTTTTTAAATTCTAGAATCACCCTATACTAATTTAAGAACATTAATGATATAATTACATCCATACATTGTTAGGAGTGTTTTACATGGACTCTTGGGCCGGCCTGATGGAGAGAAAGTGTGGAGTAGATAGGAGTCTCCTCGAGTGAGTTACAGGCCGGGAGGCAGATACTGGACAGAGGCAGAATGCAGGATCTTCACCCTGGAAGGTCGTACTCCACCAGGAGGGGCCTGTAGGAGCCAGGCCACTGGGGCTTAGGCGAATGACTGAGTCAGAGAGACAATCCGGGGTCGAGGCAGGCAGCAGATAGAGGCATCAGTAGCGGGCAGAGGTCAGGACCGGAGGGGCAGCACCGGAGGAAGTAGGGTACCCCAATCTGGAACAAACAGGAACCGAACCCTAGAATCCTAAGACCAGGACTGGAACTGAAGCAGGAACTGGAGTCGGGAATCCAAGAAACAGAGCTGGAACTGAAGCAGGAACCCGGCTCCGAAAACCAGGAAACAGGACTGAAACTTGAAGCAGAAACTGGAACGACCAGCGAGGCAGCAAGCGAAACCAGGCACACAGCAACTAAGCACCCAAAGGTAACCTCGATGCAAGGCATCTAACAGGGGCAGACGCCGGCCTTAAATATCTGCCGGCGTCTGATGTCATGGAAAGAGGCGGGGCGCTGAGAGGCGGAAAGGTCCTTTAAATACAGCCTCCTCGCACGCACGCATGCCTAAGGAGGGAGGGGCTGACTTCAGCGATCCAGCGGCATCTCCCTCATGGGGATGCTGCCGCCGCCGAACAGGCTGCGCCAACCCGCCCAGACCATGCGACTGCTGCCAGTAACCAGGCCCGGGACCCGGCGGATCAATGCGGGGCTCCCGACTGCGGAACCCCGGAAAAAGAGGTAAGACCCCGGTCATGAGTGCCGCGACCGAGGCCGCAACAGACATTGGTTGTCAAAAGCATCTACATTAAAATTTTCTAAACAGTTGCTCGCCATTCTGTGTTAAATTATCTGTTTACTGTAAAATGGATTGCTGATTTTTATTATTTTTAATCCAAGCCCAATGACTTCATGTAAATTCATATACAACCACACTTACCAATTCTTCAGATCATTAAAAGTCATCTGTATGTCTTCACATAGTTAATAACTGTTAGCTTTGTTTGGCTTTCTCATTATCCTGATTTTCTGAATACCTTCTTCATTTTATATATATGTAGTGCTTTATAAAAACAGGTATATATTTAGCAGGCACTCGATTCATCCCAAATAAATATGACCTCTAGAGGCAGAAAATCAGAAAAAAAACTTGCCAGCCAGTGTCAGTCACACACATACACTCTAAGACACAGAGACACACACACACACACACACACACACACTTTCTATGTATCTTTCTGACACAAAAACACATACACACTTTCTTGCTCTCAATGCATGGGTGTGTCTGAGAGCAAGAGAGAGAGCAAGAGAGAGTACGTGTGTCTGAGAGCAAGAGAGAGTATGTGTATCTGTGACTTCCACATACACATACTCCCTGACACAAAGTATGTGTGTATTTGGGAAATGTCCCTGACCCAGTGTTATGGTTTGTTAGTATGTGGAGCCTGGGCCGAGGTGAGAGGTGTCATCGCCCACAGGGAGGAGCCCTGTGGGCTTTACTGTCAGGAGGTATGGTCCTAGCAGACATCAGAGACAGCTGTGGAATAGAGTCTTTATTAGATAGATAGAAGAACACAGCCCGCGGAGCGGGAGTGCAGGAGTAATGATGATGTCAGAGTAAAGGGGTATACCCAGAGAGGCGGATTTTCAGAGCCCTGCTCGCCTAAATCCGCCCAAAACCGGGTGGATTTAGGCGAGCAGGGCCCTGCGCACCGGTAAGCCTATTTTACATAGGCCTACCGGCGCGCGCAGAGCCCCGGGACTCGCGTAAGTCCCGGGGTTTTCGGAGGGGGCGTGTCGGGGGTGTGTCGGGGGCGGGCCCGAACCGCGCGGCGTTTTCGGGGCGTGTCGGGAGCGTTCCGGGGGCGGCCTGGGGGCGTGGCCGCGCCCTCCGGACCCGCCCCCAGGTCGCGTCCCGGCGCGCAGGAGGCCCGCTGACGCGCGGGGATTTACGCCTCCCTCCGGGAGGCGTAAATCCCCCAACAAAGGTAAGGGGGGGGCTTAGACAGGGCCGGGTGGGTGGGTTAGGTAGGGGAAGGGAGGGGAAGGTGAGGGGAGGGCAAAAGGAAGTTCCCTCCGAGGCCGCTCCAATTTCGGAGCGGCCTCGGAGGGAACGGGGGTAGGCTGCGTGGCTCGGCGCGCGCCGGCTATACAAAATCGATAGCCTTGCGTGCGCCGATCCAGGTTTTTAGCAGATATGCGCGGCTCCGCGTGTATCTACTAAAATCCAGCGTACTTTTGTTTGCGCCTGGAGCGCAAACAAAAGTAGGCCTATTCGCGGAGTATGAAAATCCGCCCCAGAGGGAATACCTCAGAGAAGGAGATCCGGTAGTGGCCTGAAGGGCGGGGTACGCCAAGGAAGTCTCTTCGTGGTGTTGATATGGTAGTGAGCTGTAGCACAGGAAATACCCAGGTAGTCTCTCCGTAAAATGGTATGGTAGTGGCCTGCAGCGCAGGGTACACCGAGGGATTCCCCACAGAGATGGTAAGGTAGAAGTCCGAGGTACAGGAACACGGAGAGGGTCCTGGAGGCGAAGCGGTATTGGCCTGCAGGGCAGGGTACACTGTAGCAGCTCTTACTAGAGAGAATACAGTAGTGGCCCAAGGAACTGGGTTCACCGGAGAGGATCCCACAAAAGTTGGTAGAGTAGTTCCGTGGAGTTAGGTACTCACTGAAGGTTAGTTCCAGGAAGGATCCCGAGGAGCGGGACAGGAAGCAGTCCAAGGCAGAAGGCCCTCCGAGGAGCGGATAGCCAGAGACAAGGAAGGGCCCCCGAGAAGCGGGTACCCAAGGCGTCTCACGCCAAATGCAGGAACAGGAAGTCCGTGAGCAAGAGAGGATTCAGCAATGAAGGAACTCCTGGCTAACTCGTCGATAGGCAGGGCCAGTCAGGGTAAGTACAGCAGAGCAAAGACGTCATCAGGAGGGGACGCCCCCGATGTTTCCGCCATGACTTGTACAAGAGTGGCTCTTGCGCGCGTGCATGCGTGCACCTTTGTGATTCCTGGGGCAAGATGGCGGTCGGCAGCGCCCACGCTGTCCCGGGAACACTAGGCAGGTTGGCAATTGCTGGCAGAGGTCACCATTCTCCCCAATACTGACAAGGCAGGAAAGAAAGAGGTGAGCATTAGTGGTCAAAGCCATTTGCGACCGACAGGCGTAACATCCAAAGCAGCACAGCTCTGGATGGAATCCTGCTTTCCCACATGGAGACAGTGCAGGCAGGGCTGGTGCAAGAGTATCAGGCACTATAGGTGAACCTTACAGTTTTGCGCACACACACACACACACACACACACACACACAGCCCTGCCCTCCCCCACACACATAATTACAAATTATGCATTTATAACAGATTTTACATGAAAAAGAATATTCAAAGTACAGTCTTCTAAGGTAAAAATAACACTTACAATATGTACTGTATATTAATTTTCATGCACTGCTGCAGTGCCAACAAGAAAACCCTGCAAAAAAAAAAAAAAAAAGGACACTTTCAGCCTGTATTGCTCTTCAGTACAATAAAAAGCTAAGGGATAGGAGATGTCTCAATGTGAATTGCTAACGGATGAAAAGATAGGAAACAAAGAGAAGGACTAAAATAAGCAGTTTTTTTCAGTGAAGAACGATAATAGTGAAGTGCCCCAAAGATCTGTCCTGGGACCAGGGGTGTTGTTCACCTTATTTATTAATGATCTAGAAAGAGGAGCAGTGAGTGAAGTAATCAAATTTGCAGAGGACACTTACATATTCAGAGTAGTTTAAAACATAGGCAGACTGTGAAGAACTACAGAAGGACGTTGTGAGACTGGAGAGCTGGGCATCTAAATAGCAGATAAAATGTAATATGGCAAGGGCAAAGCAACGCGCATAGAGAAAAATATCCTTAATTTTAGATACAAGATGATGGGTTTTGCATTAGGAGTAACCACTCAGGGAAAAGCTCTAGCAATCATTGTGAATAGAACATTGAAATCCTCAGGTCAGTGTGTGGCAGCAGGCAAAAAAACCAAAACAAAACAAAACAGAATGATAGGAATTATCCAAAAAAGAATGGAGAATAAAATGGAGAATATCAAAATGCCTCTGTATATATCAGACAGGAAAAAGAGAGTAGAATTAAATAGTTTTCACAGTGGAAAAAGGTAAACAGTGGAGTGCTTCAGGGATCAGTACTTGGAACAGTACGTTTTAATATATTTATAAATGATCTGGAAAGGGGTACAACAAATGAGGTGATCAAATTTGCTGATGGCCCAAAATTATGTAGAGCAGTTAAATTTCAAGCAGATTGTGATGATTGCAGGAGGAGCTTGCGAGACTGAAAGATTGGGCTTCCAAATGGCAGATGAAATATAACGTGGACAAGTGCAAAGTGATGCATATAGGGAAAAATAAACCTTACTGTAGTTACTCAATGTTAACTTCTATCTTAGGAGTTACCATCCAGGAAAGAGGTCTAGGCGTCATTGTGGATAATACATTGAAATTGTCTGCTCAGTGTGCTGTAGTGATCAAAAAACCAAACAGAATGTTAGGAATTATTAGGAAGGGAATGGAAAATAAAACAGTGTATGTCATAATGCCTCTGTATCTCTCCATGGTGAGACCGCACCTTGAATATTGTGTGCAATTCTGATCACCACATCAATAGCTGCAGTGGAGAAAGTACAGAGAAGGGTGACCAAAATAAGGGGCATGGAACGACTGCCTATGAGAAAAGGCTAGAGAAGTTAGGGCTGTTCAGTTTGGAGAAGTGGCCCCTAACCCCATACTAGGGATGTGAATCGTGTCCTCGATCGTCTTAACGATCGATTTCGGCTGGGAGGGGGAGGGAATCGTATTGTTGCCGTTTGGGGGGGGTAAAATATCGTGAAAAATCGTGAAAAATCGTGAAAAATCAAAAAAACGTAAAATCGCAAAACCGGCACATTAAAACCCCCTAAAACCCACCCCCGACCCTTTAAATTAAATCCCCCCCCCCCCCGAACCCCCCCCCCCCCCAAATGACTTAAATAACCTGCGGGTCCAGCGGCGGTCCGGAACGGGCTTCCTGCTACTGAATCTTGTTGTCTTCAGCCGGCGCCATTTTCCAAAATGGCGCTGAAAAATGGCGGCGGCCATAGACGAACACGATTGGACGGCAGGAGGTCCTTCCAGACCCCCGCTGGACTTTTGGCAAGTCTTGTGGGGGTCAGGAGGCCCCCCCCAAGCTGGCCAAAAGTTCCTGGAGGTCCAGCGGGGGTCAGGGAGCGATTTCCCGCCGCGAATCGTTTTCGTACGGAAAATGGCGCCGGCAGGAGATCGACTGCAGGAGGTCGTTCAGCGAGGCGCCGGAACCCTCGCTGAACGACCTCCTGCAGTCGATCTCCTGCCGGCGCCATTTTCCGTACGGAAAATGGCGCCGGCGGGAAATCGCTCCCTGACCCCCGCTGGACCTCCAGGAACTTTTGGCCAGCTTGGGGGGGCCTCCTGACCCCCACAAGACTTGCCAAAAGTCCAGCGGGGGTCCGGAAGGACCTCCTGCCGTCCAATTGTGTTCGTCTATGGCCGCCGCCATTTTTCGGCGCCATTTTGGAAATGGCGCCGGCTGAAGACAACAAGATTCAGTAGCAGGAGCCCGTTCCGGACCGCTGCCGTTCCGGACCGCCGCTGGACCCGCAGGTTATTTAAGTCATTGGGGGGGGGGATTTAATTTAAAGGGTCGGGGGTGGGTTTTAGGGGGTTTTAGTGTGCCGGCTCACGATTCTAACGATTTATAACGATAAATCGTTAGAATCTCTATTGTATTGTGTTCCATAACGGTTTAAGACGATATTAAAATTATCGGACGATAATTTTAATCGTCCTAAAACGATTCACATCCCTACCCCATACTACTACCTAAACCTCATCTTGAGTTGATAGGTGGGCCTTATATAGAGGTATAAATACCTAACTACTAGAACAGCCTCTTAGCTAGGTTCTCTCTCTCTCTCTCTCTCTCACTCTCTCTCTGTGATTTAGTCATATTGCACAGCTTAACACCATTGAATAATTATTTCCAGTGTTAAAACTGTGCAATATGGCTTTGCAAAGCTAGTCCACTTTGACAGAAATCCCGCCCCAAACACCTTCTCCTTTTCCAAATTAGCATCGCGTGAGAAAAGGCCATAACCCCCTAAGTAAGATAGCTGGATAAGTAAAAGAAAAATGCTACCTAGCCAGGTAAGTAAGGTAGACAGATCTCTAACATTTGAAGACTTACCCAGGTAAGTAGCAGTTTTGGTTATCCAGGTTAGTGGCAGACATTTGCCATGCTTGCATATTTGTGCTCCTAATTTTAATCATGTACATGAGGTAATGTAATGCGCATATTTTTTTTTTTATTACTTATATTCTTTTACATGTGTAAATTATTAAATTTTATAACATGCATTAGTGAAGGAAATTACCAGTTTTACCAATTGGTCTACCAGTTTGCCCCAAGCCATCAAAACTTCCCTGGTTCTTCAACGTAAACTGACCCCAGTTTACCCCAACCCCTCACCAGATTAAAAATATCTGATTTCCACCGGACAATAAGCAGGTTTAAATATGTGCAGGTAACGGCCGTATGCACATTGCTTTCACAGGCTCTAAAATAGCAACTTATACGTGTGAATTTGGGCCGTACCCCAGAATGCCCCTGACCCGCCCCTTCTTCATATGAGCAGATTTATTTGCGCTTTATTACTTATGTGTATTTGTTTGAGGTTTATGAAATAGCACTTGCAAGTAGCGCATGTTAGTGCATGTGATCATTTTTACACATGCAACCCTTTTAAAATTCACCTTTAACTAGGCAGTCCTCAAGTTTGCCATTCATAATTTTTTGAAGCAAGGGAAAAAAAAAATTTTCACTCAGACGTTTTGAACAATTTTTTTTATTTCATTTGTTATTTTGTTTCTTATTACTTGGGATTTTTGGGTGCGGGTTGTTTTATTCATTTTTTACTCATTTTTACTTTTCTTCTTTCCATTAACTCTAGCCTCTCCCTCCTGCATCCTGTATCCTGCATCCAAACTCTAGTTCTCCCTTTTTCTCTCACTCCAGCATATTGCTTCCTATTTCTACAGCTTTTTTTGGGGTTTGGTTTTTTTTACCATTTACTTCCCTCCCCTCCCCTCCTCCCTTCACTATATCTTGTTCTTAGCTATAAGATCCAGCAGCAGGCAGCCTTCATGAGGTCTTGGGAATTTTAGTCAGATTTGTGATGCTGGCCATGGCAGTTCTGGTCCTGTTGATTACTAGGCAGCATCAAGCACTGAAATTAAGCAACTGAACAACCTGGCGCCTGGGATTCTTCCAACTCTGGCCTCTACAGGTCACAGGTTGTACCTCAGGGTCAACACCAAAAGCCTATATTCCATTCCGAAGGATTTTTAACTTTATTTTTCTTTGGTAACTGATGTCTCAAACAAGAGTGCAACAAAGTATTTCTCCTGTTTTGAGATATATTAATTTTGAGAAGGGAGGCTAAAATGTATTTCTGGATTTTGCAGTGATAATCAGGGAATTTCAAGAACAATTGCAATATAATTGTTGTCCAAACTTGAATTTTCCATTCTTGGCCTGGCTATACTTTCTGCATATACTATCAATGTGTTACGCATGCCGTCCGCAGCAGACCCATGGCACGGCCCCCTCACCTCTCTTCAATGACTCCAATGCCTGGTTCCTCATCTCTGGTGGCAGTAGGCCGCCGGTTCCATCCTTGGGCCACCCCTGGTGCCTCTGGTTCAGCTACAGACCCTGGTGTCTCCAGTCCAGCTACTGCTCCAGCTGCTCAGCCTCGGGTCTCTCAGCATGGCCCGTGGAGAGACGCCGCCGCCATTCGGCGCCGCACCCTTCACTGTTCCTTAAGAAGGGCCTGCGGCAGGAACCAGGCCATGGCCCTGGATGATGACGTCAGCGGAGCACCGGTTTATAAGCCCGGGCTCTGCTCCCTAGCTTTGCCTTTGCAACAGGTCTCCTCGCTGGTCGAGTACTCATTGCCTCCTGAGGGTCTCTCCCTCATTATCAAGAATTCAAAAAAAGACTCATTGCCTCCTGAGGGTCTCTCCCTCATTATCAAGAATTCAAAAAAAGACTGAAAACTTTTCTCTTCCAACAAGCTTTCCCAGACGCTTAATCTTACTATGACTGACAGACTTCCATCCCGTAACTATGGACACTGTATAAAGTACTACTTTTAAGAATCTGCAACTGGACAATTATCTGTGAGCTCAAAAATTCACTTTAAAAAAAAAAAAATTCACTTTATTTCATATATATATTATGCATTGCTTATATTTATATTTATTGCTACGTTAAATAGTTATACTTCTTATATAAAATATTATATTTCTTTATTTATTACCAGTTAAAATATCACTTTATTTAGCACTATGTTAAATTGTCAACCAGTTATACTGTTCCATATGTTATACGGTTCCATGTAAAGCTCCGCTATCTGTTGAGCAGTTCTTCGTTTTATGTAAACCGGAGTGATTTGTAGTCCCTACTAGAACTTCGGTATATAAAAATTATAAATAAATAAATAAATAAATAAATTCCAGTGTTCCTGTTCCTCATTGTTCCTTGTTCCTGGTTTCCTTGGTCCTGCGCTCCTACTCATCAACGTTTTATTGGATTCGCCTGACCATGTCCTTACCTTTCTCCAAGCCCGGACCTCTGCTTTGCCTGACCATGTCGTTGACTCTCCAAGCCAGACCTTTGCATTGCCTGACTACTCCATTGCCTCTCTCCAGACCCAAACCTCTGCATTGCCTGACTACTCCATTGCCTCTCTCCAGATCCAGACCTCTGCATTGCCTGACTACTCCGTTGACTCTCTCCAGTCCCACACCTCTGCATTGCCTGATTACTTCGTTGCCTCTCTCTAGTCCCAGACCTCTGTATTGCCTGACTACTTTGTTGCTTCTCTTCAGTCCCAGACCTCTGCATTGCCTGACTACTTCATTGCCTCTCTCCAGTCCTGGATCTCTGCATCACCTGACTACGTTCATCTGTCTCTTTACTTGGACTTCAGCCTTGCTTGCCACCGCTTCCAGATTGCCGCCAGCCCTGACTCAAGCTTGCCTCGTGACGCCTCTACAGTCCTTGTCCTGGACCTGGCCTATTCAGGCTTCGGCCTGCTCTTGCTCGGGTGCCCCTTGTCAGACTGTGTTCCTTTGGCGCCCGGGTCTCCGGGACTCTACCTCATCCAGTACAGACTGTACCTACTCCCTGTTGCTGCCTCTGGGCTGTCTCCAACTCTCTCTTCTACGAGAACATATGGAGCCGACCTAAGTCCAGCCGGCCCTAGCACCTAAGGGCTCAACCCGCAGGGAACGTGGGCTGGTATTGGTGAAGCACCAGCCGGCTTCCATCCGAAAGCCCACTCCGCCTGCCGATAGTGGGGACCCATAGGATCCTTCTTACGGGTTGCGTCAACCCCACCTCGGACCAAGGGTCCACCTCCAGCGCAACACAATGCAAGTGTTAATTATGGAAAGCACAACAGTGTTTATGAAAAAATTGAATAAAACTCAAAAGATCATTGAGAGAAATCTATTGCAACACGATGTGACTAGATGGCTTTGTCTGCTTCCATTTATTGACCAGTTGTTGAAAGATGAGTGTCCCAAAATACTGAGGAAATGCTTCAGCAATAAGAGAAATGACAGTTATGTGGTTATGTTTAAATTTCGCTTAATAGATACACTCAATTTTTTCATGGACTGTATTGAAGTTTTAGAGGTCAAGTCATTTAATGTCATGTTGTTATATGATTAATGACTGAAATCTATGGGAAACTTGAGATAAGGACTCAAGACAACATTTTTTGGTTCACTTTGGATACTGGAATGAAGCAATTAACACAAACTGTGGCAGAGAAGAGTGAGAGTAACTTTCTACATTTTTTAAGAGCCAAAATTACTTAAATGACAGATAAGACTTCTCTGAATACAGCTTTCATAGCAAAGGGTCCAAATTAGCCCTTGCAAGTGCTGCAGCATTTGAACAATTTTGTGATGTAGCTTAGACTGGCAAAGAAATTATCATAGGCACACTGTATGGAGAATTTGGTATTGTAGAAAGAATTACTGTATGTCCTCTCCTGAAATGAAAGATTGCCATATGAGTGATAAGAGCTTCCTGAGACTTTTCAGAAAAGCCCAGACAGCTTTTAAGACATGATCGGCTCCTACATATTCTCAATACCTTGCTGCAATGTTCATACGGAATGGGTATTTTCAGTGATGGTAAAAACATGAGGAAGAGACTGGAAATGGTCAGTGTGAAAGCAAAGCTCCAGATCTGCACTGATATTTCAGAGGAACGCGGGCATGTACTTTAACTTCTTTTGAGCAAAACATTTCTGGATGATGTTAGGAAAGTACAGATATATCAACACTAGTCACTCTTAGAACTGGGATTAAATATTTAATTTTTTCTTTATAGTGTGCTTATTATGAATTAGCACTAAATTTAATCAAAATAAAGTCACTATGCACTAAATACAACTGTCTTTTATTCTTGAAGGTTCTGGAGGCCAAAAATTGTTACAGAATTCTAGAAAGCATGGGATAAACACAGAGAATCGTTTATGAGAAAGAAATGAGCATAAAGCTTCAGACTGGGTATGCTCTGTGGTACTGGATCAGGAATGTGTAAATGAAAGATCTTGGGGTCCCTGCCTATCATCATATTCTATGTAAGAATATAAGAACATAAGAAGTTGCCATACTGGGTCAGACCAAGGGTCCATCAAGCCCAGTATCCTGTTTCCAACAGTGGCCAATCCAAGTCACATGTACCTGGCAAGTACCTAAACACTAATTAGATCCCATGCTACTGATGCCAGTAATAGCAGTGGCTATTCCCTATGGGCCACATTTTCTAACCTAGGCGCGGGCGTAGATTTGTGCGTGCAACCCAACCGCACGCATGTTATATAAAATCCGGGGTCAGCTCGTGCAAGGGGGTGCACACTTGTGCACCTTGCGCATGCTGAGCCCTAGGGGAGCCCCGATGGTTTTCCCTGCCCCCCATCTTCCCTCCCTTCCCCTATCTAACACGCCCCCAGCCCTACCTAAATCCCCTCCTACTTATGTTATTTACGCCTGCCTCTGTGTAGGTTGCGCGCTCCAGCGGAGGTGGAGAGGCCTCTGGCCATGCCCACGCCCCACTCCCGGACTACCCCTCCCCACCCACGCCCCACCCATTTTTTCAAGCCCCGGGACTAACACGCATCCCAGGGCTTGCGCAAGTCACCGGGCCTATGCAAAATAGGCTCGGCGCGCACAGCAGCGGGTTTTCGGGGTTACGCACCTAATATACACGCGTATCCCTATGAAAATCTGCCCCTATGATAACTTGATAAATATCAATTAATGGATTTCTCCAAGAACCTAGCTAAACCTTTTTTAAACCCAGTTACACTAACTGCAATAAACACATCTTCTGGTACCAAATTCAAGAACAATGGGGTGTTGAGTGAAAAATAATTTTCTCCGATTAGTTTTAAATGTGCTACCTGCTAACTTCATGGAGTGCCCCCTAGTCCTTCTATTATCTGAAAAAGTAAATAACTAATTCAAATCTACATTTTCTAGACCTCTTATGATTTTAAACACCTCTATCATATCCCTCCTAGCTGTCTCTTCTCAAAGCTGAACAGCCCTAACCTCTTTAGTCTTTCCTCATAGAGGAGCTGTTCCATCCCCTTTATCATTTTGGTTGCCCTTCTCTGTACTTTCTCCAGTGCAACTATGACTTTTTTGAGATGCAGAGACCAGAATTGTACACAGTACTCAAGGTGCTGTCTCACCATGGAGCGATACAGAGGCATTATGACATTTTCTATTTTATTCACCATTCCCTTCCTAATAATTCCTAACATCCTGTTTGCTTTTCTGACTGCCATATCACACTGAGCTGATGATTTCAATGTATTACCTACTATGATGCCTAGATCTTTTTCTTGGGTGGTAACTCCTAATATGGAACTTAACATTGTATAACTATATCATGGGTTATTTTTCTCTATATGCAACACCTTGCACTTGCCCACATTAAATTTCATCTGCCAGTTGAATGCCCAATCTTCCAGTCTCGCATGATCTCCTTCAGTAATCTGCTTGTGATTTAACTACTCTGAATAATTTTGTATCATCTGCAAATTTGATTACTTCACTTGTCATATTCCTTTCCAGATGATTTATAAACGAAAGGGTAGATCTTAAAAAAGTACGCGCACGCGTACTTTTGTTCACGCAACCGGCGCAAACAAAAGTACGCCGGATTTTATAAGATATGCGCATAGCCGCACATATCTTATAAAATCCGGGGTCGGCACACAAGGCTGTGCAAAATCGTCAGCCTGCACGTGCCGAGCTGCGCAGCCTGCCTCCGTTCGAGGCGGCTCCAAAATCGGATTGGCCTCGGAGGGAACTTTCCTTCTGCGTCCCCCCACCTTCCCCTCCCTTCCCCTATCTAACCCACCCCCCAGCCCTACCAAATCCCCTGCCGCCTTGCCATCCCCCAGCACAGGCCGCAGTGCCGGGGGACTTGGGACTGCCCTCCCGGCCCGCCTCTGAACCGTCAGTATGCCCCCCGACCCACCTCGGACCGCCCTCTGATCCCGGACACACCCCCGGACTGCCGACATGCCCCCCCCGGACACGCCCCTTTCTGCTCCTTTTATGAAGCCCTGGGACTTACGCGCGTCATGGGGCTCTGCGTGCGCCGGTGGCCTATGCAAAATAGGCGCGCCGGCACGCGAGTGCCCTGCGCCCGTAAATCCGGCAGGATTTACGGGCGCAGGGCTTTTAAAATCTACCCCATATTGAAAAGCACCAGTCCTACAATTCCCTGAAGCAATCCACCATTTACCCATTTCCACTGAGAAAATTGACCATTGAATCCTACTCTCTGTTTCCTGTCTTTTAGCCAGTTTGTAATCCACGAAAGGACATCGCCTCCTATCCCATGACTTTTTAGAATCCTCTCATGAGGGACTTTGTCAAATGCCTTCTGAAAATCCAAATACACTACATCTACTGGTTCACCTTTATCCACATGTTTATTAACCCCTTCAAAAAAATGAAGCAGATTTGTGAGGCAAGACTTGCCCTGGGTAAAGCCATGCTGACTGTGTTTCATTAAACCATGTCTTTCTATTTGTTCTGTGATTTTGATCTTTAGAGTAGTTTCCACTATTTTTCCCAGCACTGTTTCTAAGTGGCTATGTACCAGATTTTGAATAAATATAATTTGTTTTTATATGCTCCAAATAGTGATTTTCTTTCTGTCTTCAATGTTTAAACTCCTGTAGATGCCACCCACACTTGATAATGCACACAGTTTTTGCAATTAGTTGCCTTATAGAACATTGCTATTAATATGCACCTGGTAGCAAAGTGTTAAAGTAAATATTTGCATTACATTTCTAAATAAATGAATCAAAAGTTTATTGCATTGCATGCAGTGGTCTAGTAGATGTATTAGTCTTGAAGATAACATATGTTTGAAACAAGCATGAATTAAGTTCAGGCGAGAAAATATTACAGAGAAATACATTTCATAATTTAAGCAGTGCATACAGGCAAACTATTCCTGTCTGTAAAGCAAGGCCTTATCAGAAAGCTGGCCAAGGTCAGGATGCCAAGTGTTCAGTTCAAGAGAGAGAAGCTGAGCAAATGGGATAGAAAACAGGAGCAGTCTTGAGGTAGGAAAAAGACAGATGTGAAAGGGATCTAAATAGAGGTAAGGTTCAAGCAGGAACTGATGGTTAATTATACTGGCAATTCAGGGCTGGCTTCTGGGGCCCAAATTGGAACTGGCAAAGGTAGTATCATCCTTTCAATACCATAGGGATTGGGAAGTATGAACATATTCAGAAATACTGTAGTTCAATTAACAACAACAACAACAACAACAACAAAATAATGGATTAGGGAGAAGCAATCCACATGGAAAAACACAGCAAACTCTCCCAAGCTAACTTAAATTAATAAGACTGACTGGAAATGCTATTCCTATTCCTATTGGATATATAACATTCTTAATACTTTGTATTCAAAAACTTGATTTAAAATATTATATATATATATATTTTAATATTTTTTTTACATAGAAGGGAAAGACCTCAGAATATCATAGCTTCTACATAAAAGCAATTGGGCTATTCACTTCTCATTCATTGGTCAAAACCTCCAATTTTATAAACCTTTTAAACAAGAAAACCAATGTGATCCCTCATATTTTCTCTTCAATATAGTACATACAAAAATAACTAATCTTTTACAAGAAGCATGGTTGCTCAAGATGGGTTAAAAGTCCAGGAACGCCAAATCAACAAAAACACTGATGTTGCCAATGTTTCAAATATCACTGATTCCGGGCTTTTAAACTGCAGAGAAAAGTTTAAAGAATTAATACTTATATAGATAATTTTTAAAATTCAAACTTTAAAATTCTCCAAAACATACTTCAAATGTGGTTGAATGCTTGGTAATATGTAGATACAGCTTGGAAGAGGACCGATCTTAAAACCCACACTAACTAGTCAGGTCATGTCTATATTTTGCACCATGTCACCCACCTTTAAACCTTCACTTATTTGTTCAAAAATCAATTCTTTTTAAAAAATATTATGATGCGGGGAAAGGTAAGTTTCATACGCTTGAATGCATGCCTTCCACGGCCTTGCTTCTTTTATGTGATGTAATCATTAACTTACCTCCCTTCCACTCCCTTTATTTTTTACTCTGTTTTTTTTGAAAAAAAATTTTTGTTAATGAATTTTTATTAAAATCTGTTAATATTCATTAAATAATGCCCTTGGAGGCTTTTCAATGAATTCTTATTGTTATCCAATTTAATTTTATAACCAAAACGCTGATGTCATACTATTGATTTCTGCCTGTACAGGCTTTTCAATAATTCATTCTCCCTTAAACCCCAAACAGGTGAAAAATTATATCACTTTTTTCTTAACAAAGAACTGTTCATTCAAACGCCGTAATTTAGAATGTAAGACTTATCTCCCAACACAGCTGTGTTTCGAAAAGGTGTCCTTTCTTCATCAGGGGAGCTTGTGTCCGTTCTTTAATACGCGCTCTTCAGGTTCTGAAAACTCTGCTCTGTGGCGTGCGTCTTTTGATTTCTTGCCTCAGATTGATAAACGCTGATCCATGGCATGCTAGTTCCTTCCTCTCTTTCGAGCTGAACGGCCTCTACCTCAGCTAGTGTCTCCTCCCAGGATAGGACCACCACTTCCTCCTCCTCCACATTACCATGGAGATCCCAAGGAGTGCGATGGCTTCCTTAATCAATGCCCTATGTTCTTTGAACTCCAGCCAGCATTATTTCCTTCATACAAGACCAAGGTCGTATACATTCCCTCTCTCTGCTGGGTGGCAATGCTCTCGCCTGGTCTTCACCTTTAAAGGAGCAGGACAACCCATCAGAGTCTCCCCATTGTTTTGACCCAGTTCCGCATGGTCTTTGAGGAACTTTGGCAATTGTCATCCCAGGCCGTGGAACACCTCCAGCTGTGATAGAGTTTGAGGACAGTAGGAGAATATGCGATACAATTTTGCACCTTAGCCTCAGAATTGAAATGGGCTGAAGACTATCTCTCTCTACCATCTTCTGGCAAGGCCTAGCCAGAACAATAAAGAATGACCAGTTGGGAGTTTCCCACAATTCTTGATGCCCTCATCACCTTGGCCCAGCCATTCAGGAGCGAACACAAGAAAGCAAGGTCTTACGTCATCCAGTTACCTTGGCACCCACTTTCAATGCTTACTAGCACCACCACCGATCCCAGAAGCTAAGGTGCAGTCAGGATATGAATTGAGGTGAACATTGTTCTCCTTGTTCACAAAAATAAATACATCGTTCCCTTCTTATATCTTGCAGGAGACAGCAAATATTTCTGGGGTTTGCAAATCAAGGGCAGGAAGCACTATATGCAGCTGTGGCCCTGGAGCTAGAGAGATACCACCCCCTCTTCGCTGGGTCAGCAAGTTCCCACCCTCAGAATTTTCTACCTGAGGAGACACCTTTCAGAAGATCTAAAGGCATCAGTAAGATCAAGAAGACCCCTTCCAGATCTCTAACAACATGGGACCAGGATACAGGACTGGGTGTTCGGAAAGTCTCTGGACTATAAGGTAGGAGTTTTGCTATGCTAGAAGGGAACCCATGACCTAGGAATCCCAGTTAAGCCACTGGGAGTGCTTTGAGTGCACAGTTTACACCACCATGGGACACTCAACCAGTTTGCTGAAATAAAAGGACACCTACCCACAGTGAAATACTCTAACTGTTCAAAAATCAGCTGTAGCTGCACATGTATTTAAAGATGGATTTTATTTTGCCATAAACAAATCAGTAAATTATTATATTTAACACCCAGTACCTGGCCCTGTCTGATTAGTTACAGAAGCTCCTTTCAGGATGTTGCCATAACTACCAACACTCCCAGGATCACACACCATTGTCTGGGCCATAGAAAGAATCTCCCCCAGGGATCAGGAGTCAAGCTTGGGATGGAGTCAATTAGCCAGAGCAGCCCCAAAGGTTATAAATAAGAATGTGTGCCCTTGGGATTAAACACCCCGGGTATAAATGCATAATTTTTAATTGTGTGTGGTTAGCACTGGGAGGGTGGGCAGCACAAGGCTGTAAAGTTCACCTAGGGTGCCTAATACCCTTGCACTGGTACTGAGTTTGTGTGCTGCAGACCCTCAGCTTTCCTGATCAAATGCAGATTTTCTTGAAAATACCAAAGAGCATACCAGACCTTATGCAAAGGTTTGAGTGGGTCTGGTTGAATTTCTGGTCAGGTCTAGGGGGCAGGGAAGGGGATCAAAAGGTTGTTCTTGTTATGATATTGAGGTGTTTGGTGGATTCTCAGGGGCAACAGTGATGATATCTCCAATGGGGAGGAGCCCATAGGGAACTGAAGCACCAGGCTAGACTCAGATGCACAAACACAGAGAATGTATCTTTTATTATACAGCTATTGTGGTCCACCAGAAGTGGCAGTAGAGAGTAGATAGATAGCAACAGTCTGTGATCTTTGGCGTAGGAGACCCGTCCCACAATGGTGGTGTAAGGCCCCGATGCAGATGTCCAGTAAGGCACTGTAGGACAGACTGGCAGATGTTATACACATTCCTTGTAGCTGAGTAGATAGAGTTCCCAGTGAGCAGTAGAGAGAGGATAGGTATCAACAGTCTGAGGTCTTCGGCAGAGGAGACCCATTCCACGTTGGTGGTGTAGGGCCCGAAGCAGATGAACAGCGAGGAGCTGAAGATGGACTGACTGGAGAAGTAGTACTCACTCTCTGTAGCTGTAGGTTGTGTTCCAGCAGGTTGAAGAATATGGAGCAGGCACCAGGATAGACACACAGGCCCTCAAGGAGCGAGTACCTGTATCAGGATTGGCCCCTGGAAATAAACAAAGGGCCCCCGAGGAGCGGGTACCCAGGTTAGTAGACCCCAAAGGCTGAAGGTGGCTTCCAGCAGAGTAGAAGCGGCAGAGCAGCTTCAGACCAGAATGAATCCAATCTGTTGCTAACTCGGCGAGAGTCAGCAAATGGGCAACCTTTTGAAGGTGGAAGCAGTGATGTCACTCGAGGGGGATGCCCCCCAAGGATCGTGCCAACACTGCTACAAGACGAGAGGCGTGTGTGTGCTCTAGGAGGCCTCAGGTCAACATGGCAGAACGCCGCACCAGAGCCGCTCCGGGATAGCCGGAGGGTGTGGCAAGAAGATGCTATGGACGCCATTCTCCTGAGGCTGGTGAAGAAGCCTGAAGTAGAGGTGAGGCATGTCGGGAGAAGTCGTCTAAGACTGACGGACACAACAGTTCTATGATTCTTATGCATAGTCCTTGGAAAAACATTGCTCCCAGTCTACCAGGTAATCAGGGCCAGTGTAAGAGTAAAGCTCTAGCAGCCTACACCCATACCCTATATTCATATCTCTCTCACACATGCACACACAAATACATATCCAAACTCTATACTTACCACTCCCCATACTCACCAATGACACATAAACACTTCCTGAATATACATACTTCTCACACATGCCTTCGTGTTCCCATCCCCATTCCCATCCACATCTACACCTGTTACAAATCCTTCCCACATATTAACAACTACCCCTATACTCCCCCACACCCATAGAAATTATGCTACCAAGGAATTATTTCTTGGTAGCACTCAAAAGTTTCTTTTCAAGAAAGATCCCTAGAATCAAAGAAGCAAAATGCAAAAAAAGTGCAGAGGTTTGACTTTGGAAATATTTTCAAGTTTGGTTGTGCCTCAGTGTAGAAGTAAATTCTGAGAGAGGAGAAGAGGGATTGTGGGAATATAACTACCCATGTTCAGCAGAGACTAAGGTTAAGCATTTACATTTTCCCTCTTCTTCTACCCCCATGTCCTGTAATGGAACAACAAGATATGAGATATAGGGCAAGGGGAAGTTGATCTGGAATGGAGTGACCACCAACATTCCAAGAGCACTGACTGCCAGTACACCCCTCTCCAAATCTATGCTGGTAAGCATTCCCAAAACAATGTCTTTGCATGCTTTCTCTGCTTGTTTTATTTGTACATATATAATACAAGGACTAGGGGACACTCCATAAAGTTAGCACATTTAAAACAAATTGGAGAAAATTCTTTTTTGATCAGTGCTCAATTAAGCTCTGGAATTCATTGCCAGAGGATGTGGTTAGGGCAATTAGTGTAGCTGGGTTTAAAAAAAGGTTTGAATAAGTTCCTGGGGGAGAAATCCATAAACTGCTATTAATCATGTGGTCTTAGGGAATAGCCATCAGTAGCATGGGATCTATTTAATGTTTGGGTACTTGCCAAGTTCTTGAAACTTGTCTTTTTTTTTGGAAACAGGATGCCTGGCTTGATGGACCCTGGGTCTGACCCAGTAAGGCAACTTCTTATGTTAGTCTTGACAGATAACTGATCTAACCACATTTCCTTTGGTTTTACATTAAGGAACTGCTATCATCTTTTGGAGACCATCCCTAAGCTTTTCCCAAGCGTAGGTGCTGGGAATGGTCCAGCTCAGACTATGTAACCTGGTTTCTGAGCAGGAACAGTGTGGATGATGTGGTCTTCTCTTGAGAAAGGAAGGAGAGTAGCTGCGGGATAACACAAGTAGGCCCCATCTGCTATTTTGTGGTTTCTGTAAAGTCTTGGCCCTACCAATGCCCTCCCGGTTCTGATGGGTCGTGACTTGTGGATTTTTGTGTTTTGAAGAGAGTGGGCTTTGTGTTTGCTCTGCTCCCATTCTGGGAGGGCTTTTACCCCTAGCCATAGGGGAGTGGGCCGTGGCTCTGTACTCTGTGCCTAGCTAAAGCAGAGTTGCAGCTGCCTGGGTACTGCTTGACCCTGCGCCCTGTGAAAGTGGGGTTAGCAGTGTCCATAAGTAAGAACTGATTTTGGAGAGCAGTTTTTGGGCTTTGCCTGTGAGCAAGAGAGAGATTTTTCCCACTACCATCTCCCTGCCCTTGGAGAATAGTTTTTGGGTTTTTTCTTCCCCCCCCACTGGGAAAGGATTCTGGACACTGGCTGAGAGGTTGAGAAAAGAGAAGGAACTTACATCATTTGGAGTTTTCATTATCTTTGTAATTTGATTCTTTTTGCTATTTTTGGACTGGACCTTATATTAAGTTCTTTTGAATACCACTCCGAGCCTCCCTCTGTTTCTCCAATGTGAGATCCACTTTTCTGAGAGCGACTTCAGCGAGTATTGTGAGAGATGAGAGAGTGAAAGTGAGTTCCCCATCCCCCTGCATGCCTTGGACCTACGGGGTTAAGCCTCCCTCCCATTGAGAGAATCCATACCTTGGGGTTTTGATGGGACTGGTACAAGAGAACTGAGACTTAGGCCTAGGACTGGGTGTCCCCTGCACCAATTTGGCCCTAACACCAAAGTAGAGGGCTACATATATATGAAAGTACTTTTCCCACCACTGAATAAAGATTTCAAGAACCACTTGGCATTTCTAGGAGGAAACTTTAGAAAACCAAACAAAATAATGCAGTTACAAGCATAAATAGTTACAGCACAAAGCTAAATAATAAAATACATATTATATAATTATATTGAAATGAAAACAAGAGATAGTAAATTACTACCATTCACACTGTGAGCAGGATATTTTTAATGTGAAAAACCGAGTAAAGAAATGGCCTTACAGATTTAGGAGGCAGTATAATCACTCAGTGTCTACAAATGTTTATTCAGGTGCACAAAATACACAACAGTTCCAGCTGAATGAAGGAGAAATATTTAAACACCTAAACATGCTATAAGATAAAACATTATTGTGAAAGAGAAGCTGCATGTTCATGTAAACTAGGGGCTGGCAGAGTATTGTAAATATTTGCAAATATTTATTCATTTGAGAGATGAAACTAATAAACAGGTTGTGGTATTGTGCACAATTAAGACCAAGTTAAAAAAAAAAAAAAAGCCTTTTGAGGGTAATCCTCAAAGCTATTTATTTCTGTGGGTGAAACAAAATTGGGCTTTTATGTGCTGGTAAACTTATGCATGTAGTGCCACCACAAGCATAGGTTGATGTGCAGTGAGAAGAGGTGTTCCCAGGGACAGGATTGAGGAAGGGTCTGCATTTACATGCACGCTTTTGATATTTCAAAAACATAAGTGTATTTTTTTCTCCGGGAAAACTACCTGTATGAATTACTAGAGGTAATCTAGGTAATTTTCAAAATGAAAACACATGCATGATTTCATTTTGAAAATTAACATAAAATCAATAGGTAAAAGATAACTGCAGATTTTGTACCAGACTTTGCACTGACAAAACACCTGTGTTTTTAAAGTCAGTTTATAAGATTTCTGAATTGACATTTATGTTTTACATATAGTCTATTTTACAAACAAAGAGACATTTAATGGAAATATTTTTACTATGTAATGCATAAAAAATGTAGACAGAATATTGCTTTCCTTATAAGGGCTATGGAGGAATATTAGATATTGAAAATGTTTAGCAAATCTCATCAGTGAAAATTGTCATTACAAAAAGATAGCCTAGAATTAGATAAAGACTAAAGATGTTTGTAATCATTTATTCCATCCTTTCCCTTTCTTTCTCCTTTCTCCATATTCAGCCTTGACACTTTGGGGTTTATGTACAAAGGGGCGGTAACGTTGTTATCAAGCACAAAACCTACTTATAGCACAAACAATTGATCGCACTATATACTATTAACTTAACATGTAAGTTTGTGTGAAATAAAGCAATCAGCCTCATTTTCTAAAGTATCACAGGCCTGAGGTACTTTAGAAAAATGCGGCAATGAGGGGCGGGGGGCCGAAACGGGGGGGGGGCGGTCCTGCGCTAGCCTCCACGGTGCGATCGCTGCCGGCATCGCGCCCAATAACTCCACCATAGAAGGTGTAGTTATTGGGCGCGAAATAGGCAGCGAAAAGGCCCTTACCTTTCGCTGTCGGCGCCGTCTTCGTGGAGTCGGCCCCGGTGACTCTCCGACTCCTCCTCTTCCGGGGTTGACTCCGCCCCAATGTAGGTAGCGCAGGCATGCGCTACCTTCCCTAGCTATCGCAGGCTTGCGCTGTTAGCGCAAGCCTGCGATAGCCTTAGAAAATAAGGTCCTTAGTGAGAAGTGGCAGACATTTTGTAAATTGTTATGCAAATGAACAGTTATTATGTTTTTTGTTAAACTGGAAAGCAGGATAAAATATGCTGTGAGTACTTTTAAGTCAGAAGATTATTTTGACACCTGGAGGCAGGTGCAAACAACAGATTGCATCAGATGTAAAAGGGCATGCCTTACCATCATATTTTTGATGGCCAACAAAGAACTTGTTATTATACTAATCTGAAAGAATCCAACAGAGAGGGTAAAGTGACTAAAATGAACTGAAACAAACCTTCCACTATATATCGCTGGGTAATATCCTGCATGAATTACAGCTGATGTACTTATATTAAATTTAAAGATCTTATATTAAGACTAGCATTTTGTATTAAATTTAAAGGACATTCTTAACCCGGGGAGCAGTACCTTTGATCATATGCACTGATTGATGAAATGCTTTCTTTTACCCAACAAACATAAAATCATCGTTCCACATCAATCTTATCCCTTATTATTCCTTTCTTTTATTTACATAAAAAAGAGGAAAAGCAGATACAGTCTAATAGTTTCACTTAGCTTTGGTCCCCCAACATGGTTCACATTTTGAATAAAATTCCTGCTATTACACTGAAGCTGTGAAATTGAAAGGAACTCACAGGGTCTCAGCATATCCAATCAGCACTCCCTCCACCACTGCCCAACCTGGCTGTTATTTCCTGGTATCCAGGTCCAGATTTAGGAATAGGCAACACAGTCAACTACCTAGGGTGCCAGATGTTAAAGGTGGCAAATATTCAGACCAAAGAAGAGTGTGCTTCTGCTTGCCATAGGGCTATGTGCCATAACTGTGTCAAAGGACTATCCTGTGACACTCTGCCTATGAATTACAGTTGAATTGCTGAAATCTAGTTTTGACTGGCTGAATAGCTACTGTAGATATGTCCACTTTGAGCAGCATAGTGTTTCCTTATCCTTTCAGTATCTCATCTTAATATGGGGACAAAGGGCAAGGAAATAAACCTTCTCCTTCCTCTGTAGGAAAAATTTAGATTGCTTAACTTAGTCTCTTAGGAGGGTGATCCAGCCATGTGCTCCTGGGCCTGGATATCTCTGGAAAGAAAGTCTCTCAGCTCTTGGCTCCTCTGTCCCTTGTTGGGATTTTGCATGTAGCTCGGCTATGAAGCAAGAACAGCTGTCTGTTTCTCTATTTCCTCACAGCGCAGGCTTCTGTCTCTCCTTCTTGATAATTAGCTCTTCAGGAGAAGAACTAATTGCAGCGCTGCCAGATGCACTCCTCTCTTTCTAGCTCCTGCATATAACTCCTGGCCATCTCCGCCCTGCACACACAAAGACAGTCAAATTGTAGGGGTGTGCATTCATTTTTCACATTTTGTGAATCCGCAACATATTTGCCATATTCGTTGTATTCGTGGGGGTTCCGAATCGTATGGCAAACCCCCACGAACTCAATGGATCACCAACGAATAGCCCCCCCCCCCACCCTCCTGACCCCCCAAGACTTGCCAAAAGTACCTGGTGGTCCAGCAGAGTTATGGGAGTGATCTCCTGCACTCAAGTTGTGGGGCTGCCGGTATTCAAAATGGTGCCGATGGCCCCTGTGACATAGTAAGGGCAAAGGCTATCGGCGCCATTTTGAATACTGGCAGCCAATGACCCGAGTGCAGGAGATCACTCCCGGGACCCCCGCTGGACCATCAGGGACTTTTGGCAAGTCTTGGGGGGAGTCAGGAGGGTGGGGGCCTATTCATTGGTGATCTGTTGAATTTGTGGGGGTTCGCCATACGTTTTGGCAAAGGCAAAGGGATTAAATAATTAAGATACTGATTTTCATAAATTCTAAAAACTTTTGCTGGAAGAGTAAGGTCAATAATTTATTAAATTCTCAAGAATGTAAATATATTGGATTTAACATCAAAGAGCTGTAAGGACAATGTAATTTATCTTATCAAATATCAGTAAAAGAAGTTGGAAACCATTCAGCTTCCATCATGTTTATTGTAAATATAGACATGGAACATTATCAGTGGTGTGTACAAAGGGACTGAAGGGCTATGTAATAGCAACCAAATGCAAAACAGCATTGAAGTTGAGCTTCCCACCATAGGGAGCCTTGGACACGCAGATTCTTTGGGGCACCATTGGAGAACTTTGCAAATTAGGTCCATATAGATTGTGAGCCTTTTGGTCCATTATCCGGGTTTTCCCACCCAAGGGTTACACTAGTATTTTGACTATTTGTTTGAGGGAGCCAGGTAATCTAAATAGTAGGGTTGTGCAGCCCCCCAATTAAGAACATAAGATATGCCATACTGGTCAGACGAAGGGTCCATCAAGCCCAGCATCCTGTTTCCAAAGGTGGCCAATCCAGGCCACAGTAAGAACCTGGAAAGAAACCAAAACCTAAGTCTATCCCATGCTACTGGAGGCTTCATTTTTTTTTTTAATGTGTTTAATGTTTATTTTAGGTTTGGTTCATTTATCAAACTGTATAAAAACAGTAATAAGCAACCCTCCCAAAGAAAAAAAAAAAGAACCAATTTAAAAAAATTGGGCCTCCTGCAACCCTCTACTACCCTCCCCCCTTTTACAATTTTACCTGGGGCCCAGGCCTTACTCAGCTGGATCTCCCCAGGTCCCTCTAACCCCTGACTCCTAGCACAATTGAAATCCAGCCCAGCCTGGGCCCAGCCAGGGCCTCCCCAATCAAATTTGCCAGAACGCCAGTGCCTTCAATATATGCAAATATTTCTTATGTATAATCATTAGGGATATTCTGATAATCTGACTGACTGGTGGGAAGGGCCCAAGACCAGTTTGAGCAAACAAGAGCTCAGGTTGGCACCTCACCTCAGGTCAACTGATCAGGTTGATGCAGTCCTGATTTTGATCAAATGCACGTATGGATTTCTGATTTCCCGTTGATTTCCCTAAGAAAATGCAAACTACAAATTAATGTATACAATATGTCAAAAACCAGAACTAGTACTGCTCTGAGATCCCAGACTCCCAGTTAGGGAGTCTGGCAGAAAATGGATTTACTATCTGGATACTGTCCTAGGCTGGTTACTCCAAAATTTTCCTCTTGCACTGTTCCCTAAATATTCCTTAAGAATTCTCCTACCACAGCCCCCTTCTTCCCGTCTTTCCATTTTAGAAAGAATTTAGACATGGCTAGTAACAATAGTTTCAAATTTAAAAAAAAAAATCATCAAAATAGAATTGAGTACAATTAATTATGAAAAAAATGATATTTCATCTGCACCTGTAAAAGTATTGCTTTTATTGGAGCATTCTAATATCTCATATATAAAATTAGATGGACTACATATTTTGGTAAATATAAAAGAGTGCACTCCTTAAATTCTTTTTAATGAAGATGTGACAGAAAATTCCAATTTTACAGTATATGTCATGTCAGTTTGGTCATTGCCACAAGTATCCAACCACCGTGAGCTCCATTATGCGGACAATTTTCAAATTATCTAGGTAGTACATGGTGAGTTTAACGCACTTACTTTATGCTAATTTTGAAAAAGAAACAAACATTTTTAAAACGCCATTTTACCACAGAAAACTGCTATTTACCCAAATGGCTTTCAAAACTGTCCTCCCAATTTGCACATAAAACATATCTTTGATAATACTTGGAAGACTGTTTCCCTTTCCCTAGAGTGACTCAGTTTCCTGTGGTACTTCTTGTTCAGCATTAGCAGAGACATTACTGTTGTGTACATAATATTTGAAAGCTTAGTCATTAAGTAAAGTATTTAAATAGTGAAATGCCACTTCTTCTCTACATTTGTTTGGATTTCCTTACTAAAATTATTGGTGTTGCCATTAAAATATATATCTTTCCTGTTTTATATTTGTGGTTAAAGAGTGAACTTTAGGAAATAAAGCAGCTATTTGTTGATAAGATATGCTGGTATTTATTTTATTCATTAATCTCCTATTTTTAAGCAATAATTTTGATTCTAAAGTTTGCTGCTATATAGAGAAATTGTAAAGTGTTAAAAAAATGTAATGGCACATATGCAAAAAATGAAGATCATTTTAGTAGTCCCAAAGCTTGCTGGTGTGCATAGAACACAAAATAGAGAACAACCTGAAAACTTCATGGACTAACAGTAAGCTGTTATCAGCAGAACTGTTAGACTGGATTTATTTAGTAGCTCAAAAAAGTCATTGACAACAGCCTTAACAATTGTCAGTTGATCTTACATTGATGATCTGTGAAAGAAATATACTTGACTTACAAGGCTATGTTTTAAAAAGTTTGAATAAAATTGGACATCTAACGGGGTCATTCATCAAATTGCATTAGTGCGTTATCACGGGTGTTAGGGCCCTAACGCCCATGGTAATGCCATAATGCGTGCGATAAATATTGCATTGCGAAATGCATATGCAAATTTGAAAAATGTATACAAGTGGGAGGAGTACATGGAAATGAGGGTTGTTTAACATTGTGAGTGATAACGTAATGCATGCTATCATGGGATTTAATTCTGGAAATAACTTCACCTTTTTTCTGAGCATTATGCCTATGATAGCTTTCAATTATGGCTGAAAAGGGATTTATTGCAAATCCTGTCCTCGCTCTTGGAGGACTGGAGAGGGAACGGGAGAGGGGAAGGGAGAGAGAGCCTCTGTGGAAGCTCACTGATTTTTTAACTCTTTATACCACTGTAAGAGGAGGCATTATGATATCGGGGTGAGGTTTGAGGGGTGAGTTGGGGTTTAGGGGGCAATTTTACATGCACAGTCATACGTATGAACAGAACAGCACAGTTACCATCAGTAAAGATTTAATGTGAATTGGAGTGATGAAAGGTAAAAGAAGAGTAGATTTGTACCATGTTCTCTCTATCTTGCTTGATGCACTTTCTTCCTAGCTGCAATCAAGCTAGGTACAGAGAATATGGAACAAATCTACTCTTCTTTCACCTTTCATCACTCCAAATCACATTAAATCTTCACTGATGGTAACTGTGCTATTCATATGTGTGACTGTGCATGTTAAACTGCCCCCGTAAACCCAACTCACCTCTCAAATCTACTAGTACACCCTCTTACAGTAGTATAAATAGTTACCCTTTTGGTGAACCTCTACAGAGTTTCTCTTTCTCTCTTACTCAGCAGCAGCCCAAAATGCGATAAAAATTTGTCCATGGACTTCTCAGCTTGCAATGTGAAAATATCACAGGTGTGATGAATTTAATGTGCATTGCAGTAAAATACCTATGCGAAGCAGTACCAGGAAAAGTACCCTAACCACACTTCTTTGTTTTTATCGTGGGTGCTATTCTTGCCATATTTATCACAAAATGATGAATCTAGGCCTAAGATCTGTACTTACACAACTATTAGCATATGTTGGAAGATAAAGACATTTTAAACCATGCCAAATTCTATGTTTAAGAAAGTTAAACACTTAAGTGAGTGGTTTAGGGGCATAGTTTTCCTTCAGAAGGTCAGATTCAATTTTCAAAACATTGGACAACTATTATGATATTTATGGCTAACCTAGTACCAAGAATTGAAGCTGCTATGTAGGAAGCTGTTTTGACCAGTTATGTTTCTATAGTTTATATTAACTTTTGGCAATGATTTAATATAGATGTACATTCAGATGATTCAAATATGAAATTTGATCTGAAAGAGTCAATTTTTGATTCAGGTTGGCTCACCCAAACCAAATGGGCATAATCTCCTAAATAATCTGAATCCTTTTAAAATCATTTGGTTTGGTTCCATTAAAGTCTATTGGGAAAGCAAATTCAGAGAGAAAAGAACCAGTTAGGGATGGGACAAGAAAGAAACAGGACCAATAATATTTCAGTACTTTCTGAGCCTGAGCGATCCACTGCATGAATGGACTTCATTTTTTAGGGGTTAAAGTGAAACTCCAAGAACTTTGAGCAGCCAAAGACCATTTTCTTCTCACAGAGATAAGTTAGAAATTTTGAAGTTCCTTGCTTCAATGTTCCAGAGTTAAAGAAAAAACTAGAAAAAAGCTTTAGATCTAGATGAGAAAGCAAGATGTGCTCTTACACTTACTGTCACTGTTTCTAGCTGTGCTGCTAGTAGCAAGTGAAATTATAATCTCTCTGTCAGAGGGTTACAGTGTAACTATATATCAGCAAGGTAAGACTGTGCTTCTCCTCTATAGTAAGTGTAGACAGCATATGTCAGTGTTTGTAAGAAACATACAGATATAGAGATTGATTTTCTCTTGCAGAAAGGCCAGAGACTGACAGGGTCAGCTTGCTTTTTTCTGTGTATAATTCAGCAAAACTGTACTAATTCTTATATGTGTGACTCTTGCTCTCTAATAGGTGAATTTCAAACGATGCTAATATAAAAAATAGCATGCTCACATGTAAAAACACACATACACGAGTACACACTATTTTAAAAACTGTTACATGCATGCATAAAACAGGGACCAGGCGTACATTTATGTGTGTAAAAAAGGAGTGGACCAGGAGTTGTTCCAGGGAAGGGCCAACATGTACACGTGTAACTTGCTATTTTAAAGCAGCTAAAATGATGCACATCAGTCTTACTTGGGTATATTTACTTCTGCTCAATAATTGTTATAAGTGATGATCATAAACATCTTAAAAGTGCAAAAATTACTGAGTGAAGAGTCTAGGAAACATGGCGGGACTTCAGGCAGAAGAGCCAGGAGGGAGTTCCTGAATTGCAGATAGACTAGGCAAACTGGCGGACTAATTGGTAAAACTCATAATTTCCTTCTTGGGTGCATATTTCAAAATTTGAGGAATTATGCACATAAAAGCTGACGATCAAAAAAAACCCATGAGTTAAATCTCTGTCTTGTAAATGATTAAAATTAGGAGAACAGCTACATGCGTAGAACAGATTTGTGCCACTTATCCAGACAAATTATTTCTTCAGGAAAGTGGCATTTTGCTGACACTTAGCCAGATAAGTCTGTAAAACCAATGCTTGGTTATCCACCTATCTTACTTAGAGAAATAAGTGTTAAAACATTACTTATCCAGCTATATACTACATTATATGCCACCTATCTTTTAGATACAATTTAACTATTGATCAGAGCAAATTCAAGACAGTAATATAATATTCTAACGGAGTACAGTAGCTCTAGTTCATAAATACCAAGATTGGGATTTAAGAAAACATCAGAAAATTGCTCTGTACAACAGTTTGAAGTGAAGAGGGGTCAACATGTTACGGTCATGGACACTTGGGCCGGCCAAGACCATCGATGTTATACTGTGGGAACCCACAGGAAGCATCACAGCCGGGAGGCGGCGCTGAAGAGACTCTGGAGGAGACTTCACTACTGGAAGCCCGAGGTCCCCCCAGGAGGGACCCATAGAGACCCAAGCCTCTTGGACTTAGGCGGGACCCTATGCGACCCAGGATCTGGGCAGCGGCTGAAGAGGTGGATGGTGAGGAAGGCTGGAAGAGTCTTCACCCTCGGAAGCCCGCAGCTCCCCAGGGAGAAGCCCGTGAAAGTCCGAGCCACTGGGACTTAGGAGAGTCCTCTGGGCCAGCAAGTACCGGATACCTGAGGTCAAAGAAGGGGCCGGAGTTGGAATCCAGGAACGAAGCCGGGTCGGAAGCCAGAAGTCAGAGATCCAAACCAGAGCCAGGGCCAGAAGCTGAATACAGAGTCGTGGGACGGAACCGGGTCAGAAGCCAGAAGTCAGAAGTCAATACCGAAACCAGGACTGGGAGCCGAAGAGGAGTCAGGAGACAAAGCCGGGTCGGAAGCCAGAAGACACAAGAGACAATCCAGGATCTAAAGCAGCAACTAGAGACTCAGCAAGCTGAGAGAACCTCATTACAAGGCACTGAAGATGTCCAGAAGCAGGGTTTAAATACCCTGATAGCATCTGACATCATCCGATGCAGGGCTAGGACTTTCCCACGCTGGCCCCTTTAAGAGGGACTCCTCCTTGAGCACGCGTGCATCTAGGGGACAAGGCCAGCCGCGGCGGATCGTCAGCATCTCTCCCGAGGAGGGAGAGACGTGCTGGAGGCCATGCAGGCCCGCGGAGGCCCCAAAATGGTCTGGGCCATCCCCGAGGTAGGTGGAGGGACCGGGGCATGGCCCGGGACCGCAACACAACAAGCTTAATGGTTATTAAATAGGTCACCCAGTCTACTCATTCATCCACCTCTGTTTTTATATGCATATAATGTTAGTAACTTAAATCCAAAATGTGCTCAATAAAAGTTCCACATAATCACTAAACAGTAGGGCTGAAAAACCTCAAATAATACAGTAATTAAACCATAGTCAAACTGTCTAAAGATCTTAAATATTAAAGTGTCCCAGAAGTTATGTGATTGCAGTTCATGAGGCAAAAAAATCACTGGTCTCTGAAATATGAGATATACAAGTTGCTGTGAAAACTAAAATTGTAAAATCACCTTATAAACCCAATACTAGCTAGTGTTTCATCAAGAAACTGCATCCAGGAAATACACTTATCTGCTCATTGCAATGGCATGTTCTCCTTGGACCTTCATTTTTTGATTTTTACATGAGATTTCTTTTTTTGCTTGTTTAAATTGATTGGGATTTAAGTAATGTATACATTTGTATCAACTGGATGGATCGGACAGGATTAGTTATCTTCATTCATTTGATGCTGAGGATGGATATCTGTTGATAACTGGAATCAGACATAATCATGAAAACATTGACATAATAATGGACATAGAAGGTGGAGATATTGTACTCAAGGGTGATGGAAGATAACATTCTTTTGAAAGATCTTTTTAAAAGACGAGCTTTTATAGTCATCTGTCCATTATCCAAATGGGGTGTATACTTGCCATTTCTTTCCTGAGGAGCAGTTCTGTGATTTTTGGGCCATCCATATCATCAGATGTTTGGGTTAAGATTACACAGATCCAAGAACAAGATCAGTGGACACTTGGCACTCATGGTTGCATGAAGGAGAATTCACCAAACCAGAAAATTCAGAAATGAGTAATGATTCTTAGAACCAAGAGATGACAAATGTTAGGAGAAGTCCATGGAGATATAGGTTTGGTTTTGTTAGTTCCAGGGTTGATGTTGATAGAATATTGTGACAGTTGTCATCAATAGGTTGTCCTAGAAGTGAACAATTTAGTACATGTGTTGGGCCCTCCAATGCTGGTGGCTGGCAAGGCATGAGAGGTGAGGGTAGCCCCTGATATGAATGAAGCAAGAGAGAGCTAGAAATGAGCAAGGAATTGAACCACACCCAGAAACCAGAAGCAGGGATGAAACCAAGCAGGAGCACAGATTGTAGAGTCAGGAGATAAAGAAATCTTCCAAATACAGGAATCAAGGATTGAGATAGTTATGAAGTCAGTTAGAATCCATTCCAGAGATAAGACATGCTGGAATAGTAAGGAAGCATTAGCTGTAAAAGATGATTATGATTGGAAAATGAGTGTACCTTCAGCAATTGATAAGATTAAGGATCTTCTGAATTGTAGTTGTCAGATGTACATTTCTTCTAGGAAAAGGAATGGCTGTGATAACTTGAGTCAGAATGAAGAAGGGTGGTGCAGGAGAAACAGTCTTTATTGTATTGCAAGGACTTGTTTATTGCAAGGCCATGATGGACCTCTGCCAGTAGAATTCAAATAGGTTGGAGAATTCAGCCGATGAGGGAATTCAAAGTCTATCCACCATTGGATTTTGAAAGGACTGTTCCAGTGGGGATAAGAGCTGCTTCATCTGGGTCCAGTGTTAGCTGCTGCTGCAGGTTCAAAAGAAGATTTCAGGTTAACTGAAAGCTTGGTGGTATGAGCCCACCCAAGGATGCCACTGCCCCTACTTCACACTCCATGTCCCATCCAAGTCAGCACTTTGTGGGTTACAAAAATAATTACTTTATACCAGCCGTTTAAGAAAGATTTTTATTTAGAATATGGAATATTCCAGGAGAGTGCAAAGTAATTCAGAAGCTGTCTTTCAGATCATTCTTGACATAATAGATCATACCTCCAATTAACACACCAATGAACTAGTTTGTTTGCATAACATTTTCCTAATTGAGTGACATTAACACAATATCCTTTTAATAGGATGATATTTTAATTTTATATCACATATGTTAATAAGACTGGGATTCTTGTAAATTTAGCCCAGAATGCAGGAACAAAACTTAAGGCTGAACTCAACTTCTAGCCTATATTTTAGCATTTCATCATATTTTGGCATGTCAGCAACTTTGATAGTTTTATAAATCTGATCAATGTAATTTCACAGGGCAGTAATAATAGCTTCATAGGAATAACTTTTCAAAGCACCATAACATTTCCTCATAAAATGTCAAACAAGAAAATCAAGAAATATAAATAATTAGTAATAATAAAACCATATTAATAAAAAAATAAATATTTCAAAACAGCTGACAAATAGAAAACATCTAATAATTAAAAAACATATATAAATTTAAAAAAACAAATTTCCAAAACCCAATAAAATATTTCAAATACATCAAATAACACACAATAATTAAAACTAATAAGGATTATAAAAGTCCCCTGCTCTCCATACCTGGAACTTTTGATTTCTAGATGCCTTGAGATTGTTGAAGATTACCAGTGGGGAAGGGAATGGTTATTGCACACAAACTTTATCCTCTCTCTCTTTCCTATACATACAAATGCATTTTCTCTCACATTTCTGCTTTCTCTCTCACGCACACACATGCTCAATCAGACTTTTGCACATGTTCTAACTCACATATAGATGTTTGTGCTCACTCTAACACACATGCTCAATCATACACACACATGATTTTTTTTTCACTCATACACATTCCCTTTCAATCACTCATTATTCTCCCCCTCTGAAAAGCATCGCTTAATCACAAATGGCTTAGCCATAGCATTATATGACAGATTCCTGAGTTCAATAGATTCCAAAAGGACAATCTTAAGGAGATGTATTATATATAATTGAATAAATACTTCCTGAGTTAGACACTGCCTAAAAGGATGGACTCAAGCTTGGTACAACAGTTATTATTCTTATAAGTAGGCCTGCCTATAAAGAAATGTTTTTAAGAGAGCTTTGAATGACTTTAGACAATCACATAGTTGCAGGTCCATTGAGAGAGAGAGTTTCATAGAACAGGAACTGTCATCGAGAAGGTACACTCCCTGGTCACAGCAAGACGAGCACACTTGAGAGATGGAACATCAAGCAGGTCTCTCTGCAATGACCTTAAGTAATGAGAAGGTTGATACAGTTTAAGAAGAGAATTAGCTAAAGAAAAAAATTCAGAATTTACCAGTGTGCCCCTTCCTCCCCCTTGGTCCAGACTATGAATTACCCCTATACTTGAGATGGGGAGTACCAAATGAGAAATTATATTCACTAACAGCATTTATCTTCAGGTTCATAGCCTGAGTTTGTAGTCAGAGTCCAGTTCACCCTGATACCAAATTCTATGCCCTTCCCAAACAACCTCTCACTTATGGCACCATAAGCCCGTGGGTGTCAGCGGGCTCGAGAACCGACGCCAGCAAAATTGAGCGTTGGCTGTCAAACCCACTGACAGCCACCGCTCTGGTCCAAAAGGAGGGAAGTAAAAGCAGGGAAGCAAGAGGTGAGCAACAGCGGTTGTAGCCGTCTGTGACTTTCGGGCGTAACACTCATTTCCTGGCTCCTCTGTTCCTTGTTGGCTATGAAACAAAAACAGCTGTTTCTCCATTTCCCCACAGCTCAGACTTCTGTCTCTCTCTCTTGATAATTAGCTCTTCAGGAAAATAATTGATTGCAGAGCTGCAAGATATATTCCTCTCTTCCTAGCTCCTGGATTCAACTCCTGACCGTCCCCTCCCCTCACACATAGACATAGCCAGCAACTATGCACCTTTTCTTTCTTAAATTGTCTCCCAACATTCCTTAAGGTTTTTCCGTCTGCTATTCTCCATCTGCTATTCTCTGGGCAGGCTAAATGGTATAGCCATTTTCTCAACTTGTTAACTGTGAGGCTGGATGCAGGTTCTTGCAGAACATTTGTCATTCACAGGAGAGGACACAGAGGTTTTTGACATTTTTATATTCCTTCCCCTTGGCTGCGGTAGCTTGCAGTCTCTGCAGAATTGAAAACCCTTTTTTGACAGGTCAAAAACATATCAATCGTTTTGGATGCAACTCGGTCCACATTGTAAAGTTCCAACACATGATATGCTTGTGGGGGCATGAACCTGGTTCATAGTAGCTTGCTACACCAGTTTAAAGATGATAATTCCTATTTTATATTCCACCCACTCATGTACCAAAAGCCAGTGCAAGCTCATGAAAGTTGGTGTAATGTGCTCATTCATTCCCTGCTGGTGAGAAGATTCCTCTTCTTTCTTCAGGCTGCAGGGGCTGTCATTGCTTCTGCTCCTGCCCTTTGCTGCTCTACCTTTTCTTCTTCTTCAGCCATGAAGGCCAACATTGCTCTTCTTTCTCAGCCATGCAGGCTGAATGCTCCACCTCGTGCTCCTTCTGGCTGAGTGAGCCAATGCTGCAGCCTGCTCCTGTTCCTTCCGGCAATGACAGAGGTGATGGCATCACCTGCTTCCCTCCCATGAGGGCCCATGTGAACATAAGAACATAAGAAATTGCCATGCTGGTTCAGATCAAGGGTCCATCAAGCCCAGCATGCTGTTTCCAACAGAGGCCAAAACTAGGCAACAAGAACCTGGCAATTACCCAAACACCAAGAAGATCCCATGCTACTGATGCAATTAATAGCAGTGGCTGTTCCCTAAGTAAACTTGATTAATAGCCATTAATGGACTTCTCCTCCAAGAACTTATCCAAACCTATCTTGAACCCAGCTACACTAACTGCACTAACCACATCCCCTGGCAACAAATTCCAGAGCTTAATTGTGCATTGAGTGAAAAAGAATTTTCTCCGATTACTCTTAAATGTGCTACTTGCTAACTTCATGGAATGCCCCCTAGTCCTTCTCTTATCTCAAAGTGTAAATAACCGATTCACATCTACTCATTCAAGACCTCTCATGTCCCCCCTCAGCCGTCTCTTCTACAAGCTGAACAGCCCTAACCTCTTCAGCCTTTCCTCATAGGGGAGCTGTTTCATCCCCTTTATCATTTTGGTTGCCCTTCTCTGTACCTTCTCCATCACAACTATATCTTTTTTGAAATGCGGCGATCAGAATTGTACACAGTATTCAAGGTGCGGTCTCACCATGGAGCGATACAGAGGCATTATGACATTTTATTAAGCATTCCCTTCTAATAATTCCTTTTTTGACTGCTGCAGCACACTGAGCCGACGATTTAAAAGTATTATCCACTATGATGCCTAGATCTTTTTCCAGGGTGGTAGCTCCTAATATGGAGTAGGGATGTGAATCGTGTCCTCGATCGTCTTAACGATCGATTTCGGCTGGGAGGGGGAGGGAATCGTATTGTTGCCATTTGGGGGGGTAAAATATCGTGAAAAATCGTTAAAAATCGTTAAAAATCGAAAAATCGAAAAACCGGCACATTAAAACCCCCTAAAACCCACCCCCGACCCTTTAAATTAAATCCCCCACCCTCCCGAACCCCCCCCAAATAACTTAAATAACCTGCGGGTCCAGCGGCGGTCCGGAACGGCAGCGGTCCGGAACGGGCTCCTGCTCCTGAATCTTGTCGTCTTCAGCCGGCGCCATTTTCCAAAATGGCGCCGAAAAATGGCGGCGGCCATAGACGAAAAAGATTGGACGGCAGGAGGTCCTTCCGGACCCCCGCTGGACTTTTGGCAAGTCTCGTGGGGGTCAGGAGGCCCCCCACAAGCTGGCCAAAAGTTCCTGGAGGTCCAGCGGGGGTCAGGGAGCGATTTCCCGCCGCGAATCGTTTTCGTACGGAAAATGGCGCCGGCAGGAGATCGACTGCAGGAGGTCGTTCAGCGAGGCGCCGGAACCCTCGCTGAACGACCTCCTGCAGTCGATCTCCTGCCGGCGCCATTTTCCGTACGAAAACGATTCGCGGCGGGAAATCGCTCCCTGACCCCCGCTGGACCTCCAGGAACTTTTGGCCAGCTTGTGGGGGGCCTCCTGACCCCCACGAGACTTGCCAAAAGTCCAGCGGGGGTCCGGAAGGACCTCCTGCCGTCCAATCTTTTTCGTCTATGGCCGCCGCCATTTTTCGGCGCCATTTTGGAAAATGGCGCCGGCTGAAGACGACAAGATTCAGGAGCAGGAGCCCGTTCCGGACCGCTGCCGTTCCGGACCGCCGCTGGACCCGCAGGTTATTTAAGTTATTGGGTGGGGGATTTAATTTAAAGGGTCGGGGGTGGGTTTTAGGGGGTTTTAGTGTGCCGGCTCACGATTCTAACGATTTATAACGATAAATCGTTAGAATCTGTATTGTATTGTGTTCCATAACGGTTTAAGACGATATTAAAATTATCGGACGATAATTTTAATCGTCCTAAAACGATTCACATCCCTAATATGGAGCGTGACATCGTGTAACTACAGCAAGGGTTATTTTCCCTATATGCAACACCTTGCACTTGTCCACGTTAAATTTCATCTGCCATTTGGATGCCCAATCTTCCAGTCTTGCAAGGTCTTCCTGCAATGTATCACAATCCGCTTGTGATTTAACTACTCTGAATAATTTTGTATCGTCCGCAAATTTGATAACCTCACTCGTCGTATTCCTTTCCACATCATTTATATATATATTGAAAAGCACCGGTCCAAGTACAGATCCCTGAGGCACTCCACTGTTTACCCTTTTCCACTGAGAAAATTGACCATTTAATCCTATTCTCTCTTTCCTGTCTTTTAACCAGTTTGTAATCCACGAAAGGACATCACTTCCTATCCCATGACTTTTTAGTTTTCTTAGAAGCCTCTCATGAGGGACTTTGTCAAACGCTTCTGAAAATCCAAATACACCACATCTACCGGTTCACCTTTATCCACGTGTTTATTAACCCCTTAAAAAAAATGAAGCAGATTTGTTAGGCAAGCCTTCCTTTGGGTAAATCCATGTTTACTGTGTTCCATTAAACCATGTCTTTCTATATGCTCTACGATTTTTATCTTTAGAATAGTTTCCACTATTTTTCCCGGCACTGAAGTCAGGCTCACTGGTCTATAGTTCCCGGATCACTCCTGGAGCCCTTTTTAAATATTGAGGTTACATTGGCCACCTTCCAGGCCTACGTGGGTAGGAAGAAGGAGATGCCATCATTGCCCCAAGAACTGTAGCACCCTAGGTGACCATCTAATCTGCCTGTGTCCTCACTAGCCTGGAGGACCTTTTGACTGAATATCTACTGGGACCAAGCTCCATAAACTTAGTGTAAAATAGATTAAAGCTGAGCAGGAAGGGGAATCTGTAGTAAACCATGCTGGGAGGAATGTAATAACTTTACTGGTGAATAGTATGGCAATAGGTCAGCCAGATATTTTGGACCAGTATGGTTAAGTGCTTTAAACTATTACAAAGCAGATTAAACTTGCTCCTCTAAGAAAGGGACAACCAGCTGAGACTCTCCAGAACTGGCGTAATGTGGTCTCTTTCTTTTGACTCTGTTAACAAACTAGTTACAATGTTCTGGAGAAGCTAAAGGTAAAGCAACAGATTTTTACAAAAGACCTTGGTACAAAAGACCTTGGTACAAGGTACAAGTAATTAGTTTTTTACATATCTAACATTAGAGAAAGGGCACTGTCAATTGCAGGATCAAAACTCTGGAATACATTACAAGTTCAACTGAGGATGCAGCAGGAAAAAAATAAATTTAAAGCAGAACTTAAAGCATGGTTGCTCCATGTGGCCTATAGCGAAGATGAGAAACAGATATCTATTTAATTGTACATTCACAGGTGGCTTTATTTTAACCTTTAAATAATGCTGGAAGTATATATTTTATGCTTTTAGTATTTTTATTGGTTTAATATTTATGGCTTTGGATGCTTTTCTCTTAATAACATATCTTTTTGTAACTTCTTTTAAAATTTTACTTGTTTTATTATTATAATTGATTGTAATTTCTTTTATTGTATATTTAATGTAATGTTAACCGCTGTGAAGGCTATGCTGAGACAACGGTATATAAACGACAATAAACCTTAAACCTTACTATATAAACAGTGGACACATTTTACTTGGGCAGACCATAAAATAAACCTTAGATGCCAAAGATAAATCGGAGTCCAGTTGAACTGATAGACTATGGATGATCTGTTATTATTTTAGTACAGTAATAAAAAAGAAATTTGATCCCATGATGCACTACAAGATCATACAGTACATGTTCATTAACAGAATGAACAGAAACCTTTTCAGGCCTGTTTCATCCTCTTTTGGTTTCAGAAGACCCATCTGAAGGAAAACTAAAAAGGCATATTACTAATATGAGAGGTCATGCGAGGAAACGGATGCAAATGGATGCATACTTCTCTGTTTCCCGGGACACAGAAATCTAACCCTTTTCATTAGCTTCACAGCTTGCTCTAAAATACATAATAGCAGTCACCTAGGTACAGATACCCCTAAACCTAAACACTAGTAAGAACTAAAGAACAAACAGTCAAACACACACAATACTATTTAGTAGTTCTCGGTGTCACTCAAAAGTCCATCCAGGGGATGCTTAAGAAGGGGACAAAGTAAGCTTATGGTGCTATAGTCCCAGTGGGACCAGGTTTGATTAAGAACAAAGCCAAAAGGAACAGGAAGAAATCCATCATTCTTACCTCCCAACATGTATTCCCACTTCTGCGATTTAATATCTAGTCCACTACAAAAATCTACTTGCTGTATATACAGCACATGCACTGCAGCCAGATATTTCTGTACCAGTTATGTAACAGAGCAATTATAAATGTGAATGTCACAGAGGAAAGCTTTCCATTAATTTTAAATATCCTTGTAATAAGTATACTTGTATACAAGAGATCAGTGCAGTTTTCAATTTTGGATGCTGAAAAATCTCATGCATTCTGTAGGCGTATCTGGTGTGGATAACCTTACTGTAGATTATCAGATTTAACCAATAACCTTAATTAGCATTATGTTATGGCTCCAGTCTGGGCTGACCATGGGGAACACCACCCTCGAAGTGGCTCAGGGTTTTAAGTAGAGATGTGCTTCGGGTAAAAACTTTGTGTTGGGCTTCATTTTGGGGCCCCCGTGGTTCGTGGGGTTTTTTCGGGGGCCCCAATTTTCGGGTTAGTGCGCCTAATTCTGGAAAAATGATTGCACATCCCTAGTAGTAAGGCAAGGCTGGAGCAAGGCTTGGGCAATCTGGAGAGACTAGTGCAAGACTTGGATAGTTTGGCAGTGCTGGAGCAAGACTTGGACAATCTGGTATAACTGAAGCAAGGCTTGGACATGTTGGTAAGGCTGGTGTGTGGCTGGAAGGCATGGACTGGATCAGCATGCAAGTAAGACTAGAGCAGGCTTAGACTGGAACAGCTTACAAGTAGGGCTGGAAATGAGGCATAGACTGGAACTGTGTGCTGGTAAGACTGGAACAGGCTTAGACTGGAACAGTGTGGAGGCGGAGGAGGGTAAAGACACACCGTATTCTATCTGGTGGACCGGAGTAGAGAGACTGCCCGACGGTGAACCGAGGCAGTGAACCTGCTTGACGGAGAGAGTTTCTGGATCTGAAGTCACAGGGCGGAGCTGGTGAGAAGGACGATAAAATCAGTCCCCCCTGCGGCGTAAACCCGAGGTGGAGGAGGGTAAAGACACACCGTATTCTATCTGGTGGACCGGAGTAGAGAGACTGCCCGACGGTGAACCGGGGCAGTGAACCTGCTCGACGGAAAGAGTTTCCAGATCTGACATCACAGGGCGGAGCCAGTGAGAAGGACGATAAAATCAATCCCCCCTGCGGCGTAAACCCGAGGCGGAGGAGGGTAAAGACACACTGTATTCTATCTGGTGGACCGGAGTAGAGAGACTGCCCGACGGTGAACTGGGGCAGTGAACCTGCTCGACGGAAAGAGTTTCCAGGTCTGAAGTCACAGGGTGGAGCCGGTGAGAAGGACGATAAGATCAGTCCCCCCTGCAGCGTAAACCCGAGGCGGAGGAGGGTAAAGACACACTGTATCCTATCTGGTGGACCGGAGTAGAGAGACTGCCCGACAGTGAACCAGGGCAGTGAACCTGCTCGACGGAGAGAGTTTCTGGGTCTGAAGTCACAGGGCGGAGCCGGTGAGAAGGACGATAAAATCAGTCTCCCCTGCGGCGTAAACCCGAGGCGGAGGAGGGTAAAGACACACTGTATCCTATCTGGTGGACCGGAGTAGAGAGACTGCCCGACAGTGAACCAGGGCAGTGAACCTGCTCGACGGAGAGAGTTTCTGGGTCTGACGTCACAGGGCGGAGCCGGTGAGGACGATAAAGTCAGTCCCCCCTGCAGTACGCAGCCGACGCCAGCGTGCTGCCCAAGCCACGCGTGCCAAAGGGGCATGCGGCTTTGCCTGAAACTCTCACAAATTCTTCTTTCAATATTTTAAACTCTACCCACCATCTACGTAAGTGACTGAAATAATTTACTTTACTTTTTCTTTCTGAAACCTTCGTTGGAGGAATCAACATTTTTAATTTACTGGTTAGAGTCTAATACTTTTGTGTATTTCCTGGAGATTATTTCTTTTGGCATATTGAAATGCCACACAGAAAGCGAAAGGGGAAACTGAGGGAGGTAACAACTACATCCTCCCCAGCAACCCCTTTACAGCTTAAAATTGAAAAGTATTTTAACTCAGCCCCAGAAGTTGCTCCCATTGTAGGAGACGCTGTGACCCCTCTGAGTGAGCATAAAGAGGGATCACCTGTCTCATTAATATCCTTAAGTCCGGGAGCACCGGTTACACCCTCACTGCCCCTCACAGGTTTATCTGCTTTGGACTCCTATGACTCCAATGTCTCTTTAGAAGGGGACAAGGCTACACAAGTTGGTGGAGGAGGTGTAGAACCTTGTAAACAAGGTGAAGGACAAGGTAATGGTAAGTGGTAAGTGCCAGAATCTCAGGGTCTGAACCTATTTTGCCTCACAAATTCGAAAGACCAGCTAAAATAACGCTTGATAACATCTGGACTGCCACAATGACTTTGGAAAAGTCTATTACTACTCTTACAAGTGTGGTTACGGATGTTAACAAGAGAATGTTGAATATAGAACAACAGAATGATACTCAGAAGATACAAATAAAGGACTTAGATCAGAGGATTTCAAAAATAGAGAAAATACAGACTGGGTTAATGCAAGGAGAATTAAAAAATCATATTAAAATGGAGAAAATTGAAAATGATCTGAGATACCTGAACTTGAGGGTAATTAATTTCCCACAGGTGGGAGGAATCTCTGTTCAAGAACAATTTAAACAATATATGGAACAGTTTTAAAAATACCGAAAGAATCTCTCCCACCTTTGGCAAAATTATATTTCTTACCTGAAAGAAGAGGGAAAGAAAAAGAACAAGTGGAACAGAAAGATCAACAACATGGATTATTGAATATCACAGAACTATTGGAGTCATCAAATGAAGAAATAGTTTGTAAGAGAGGAATAGTCCTTGTTAGATTTATTTTTCCATCAGACAGGGACATGGTCCTTAAACTGTTTCTGAGGAATAGATCTGTGAAATACTATAACCAACAAATATAGATTTTTCCAGATGTAACTAAATTAACACAAATTAGAAGGAAAGAATTTTTGGCCTTAAAACAACTGGCAGATAAAGTTACCCCTGTAAATGTATGGTAAAATTGAATAAGGTAAATTATGTCTATTTTGAACCTTCAGATCTGAAAAAAGTTCTTAGAAGCTAAGAATTTGTTGGGGGAAGTAGTTTCTGATTAAGGTAACCGCAAATAGTAAAGATAATGGGGCTATGATACCAGTATATATATGAAAGTAAATATTGCTTTGAATTTGCTCTAATGAGAAGTTGATTCCACCTAATTTCATTGTACATATGAGCGTCTATATGAAAGTATAATATTTCGAATGAGTTTGCTTTTTCCTTCTCTTTTTTCTTCCTCTCCTTGGAGAGTGATAATTGTAGACACTCATATTTTGTAAACGACAGTGTTATGTCATGATTTTGAAAAATTAATAAAGTTTAAATTAAAAAAAAAAAGACTGGAACAGCATGCAGGTGAGACTAGAACTCAGGAATTGAGTACAGATAAGACTGGTAATAAGGGTCAGATAGGAATGGACTATGACAAACAAGACAAGGATAACACAAAACATGTAACATAAAGCCCAAAGACAGCAATACAGGAAGGCTCCAAGGGGCAAGACAGGGAGAGGCCTAGAGAGGCCACAGAAGTAGGCAAGGCCTAAATAGACCAGGAGTAAGCTAAAGTAGGCCACAAAGCAAGGAAGAGAGCCAGATGGCCCTTAGGCTACAAGGCAAGACAAGGCAAGGAGCAGAAGCCCAAATGGCCACAAGGCAAGGCAAAACAAGACTGGAATCAGGTCACAAGACAAAGCAAGGATAAGTATGAGAAGGCCACAAGGTAAGAGTGGCTAGAGCAAGGAGCCAATGGAGACTCGATGCAGCAGCATCATGGGACTGACAAGGCAGGGTTAAGTAAGCCTGGAGTCTGGGTGCAGTACATGGAGAAAGGAGAAGCTTGGCCAGCCTGGAGAGTGTGTTTGTTGAAGTCCCTTGGTGGAACAGAGGTTGCAATACAGGCTGAAGCATGAGGCCAGGGATGAGATAGTAAGAACAGTTCAGAGTAGGGCTCGCCAGAGGCCTCTGCTGGCAGGGAGGTATCCTCAACAGGATACAGTGAGGCTGCATAACAACTGAAATTGTAACACATTAGGGAGCAGATACAATTTTTGTGAGGTAGTCAATTAATTTATTAGCAGCTTAAGGTAAAGCAAGGTTTAAAATGGAACAGATATTTCTATTCTTTCTTTAGTTTTCATTTTTACAGTTTTACAGCACAAGCACTATCATATAAGATAAGCAGAACTTAAGCGTTATCTAAGCCCAATTTTGCACTTAGGAATTTATGCAATGCCAAACTAATTAGCCCCACTGAAAGGTAATTAAGCTATTGTTATCTCACCCTTATCTGTCCAGCTCAAGGCAAGGTATCTGTCTCGGCACTACGAGGTAATCCATCAAAGCCCCTTATGGTGGATGTCAGATAAAGCCCAAAAGTTCCCAAAGTCTTTAATAGATATTGGCAAGAACAGTTGCTTCCACATTACGGGGCCACTGTACTGAGTAAGAACTCAGTCTTAGATTGCAGGTTCACTACAACAATCAAAGTTCTGTTAGCAAAGCTCTCTTGGCAGAGCTTTGGGGAATCAGTGAAAAAAGCTACAGGGAAAAGTCCTTAGCAAAGGCTCTTTCAGGTAATGTTCATTCAGATAATGTCCGTCATGTGGATAATGCAGAGTCCCTTTTCTCCAAGTCAAACCTCATTCATTATTCAGTTCCATAAGCTCCAACATTGATCTGGATTGGATGTTGCCATCTCCTATAGACACAGGATTGGTGGGATGAAAATAATGTCATCTGTCCCAATGCATAGGAATATTCTCATATGGGTTAATAAAGTTCAGAGAGTTTGTTAACAAAACAGAACAGTACCAATTTCATAGCTGGATACAAAGTTTTACAGTTCTGGTGTCCAAGGTTCTTCTCTCAATGTGGAGCTGATAGCAACTCTCTGATTATGAAGAAACAAACACAGTCTTTTCTCCTCTGTGTGAAAAACAGTCTCTTATAAAGTTGTCAAAATCATCACATGGCTGCAAATGTCATGTTTGTGTTGCTTTAGGCCTGCACTTTTATTCAGTTTGTGTTCATAGCAACAGGCTTCAAGTTCATGATGCAAATCCTGTTTAGGTTCACTGGCATTTACCCTATAATTCAAACTTGGAAGGAATTACACATTCTTGGAAGTAAAAAAAAAAATAAGATCTCAAATTTTTAATAAAAAAAATGAAAGTAAATTTTTCTGATTCTTAGAGGTTTTTGAAGTACTTTTCCAAAGTAAAATACTACATTGAAAGAAGCCATACCTGGAAATTAAGAAGCATACTAGATGCACCAAATGCATTCCATGTTTTAGGAGCTTATAAAACAACTGTAAAGTAAGGATTAAGAGAATCTACTGTTTGAGATACTTGTAATTCTACTGTTCATTTCCTGTTAATTAAGAAGATTAATATAGCTACTTCATCTAAAGAAGTGCCAAAAAGCTGGTAACAAACTATAATTAATTTTGTGTTATGACATCTGGGATTGACTAGGTAAGTTGCTAGGTAGCAACGCATAATCAGGATTTCTTTTTCTCTTGGATTATGAATGATCTGCTCTCCCATTCCACTGGGAACTTAGCCGAGTTTGGTAGCCACCGAGAGCAAGTCTTGCTGTCCTCCACTGCCTACCTTGCCTTAACCCTACCTCAGCTTTCCATTTTAGCAAAGACTTTTCTGGCTGACCACAGAAGTGGTGCAATTATATTTGGAACCAGACTACGAGGCCTACTTTTCAAAGCCATTTCTGTGGGGAAAACCGTGCTTTACCTGCAGAAATGACCTTTTAGAAACTTACCCACCTGTAAATGTATGTGCATATGGTCGGTATGCGTGTAAGTTGACTTGGACTGAGCAGAGGCGTTCCCAGGGGTGGGGGTTAGGGAGGGGTTTGCACTTAGAACCCACTTTGGCATTGTCAAAAGTGTGTGCAAAGTTCCCGGAAAAAAACAAAAACTATTCCCACATATTGGCAGGTATGAATGTGTGCAGATAGTTTTGGTAGAATAATTTTCAAAAGGGAAAGTATGCACCCACTTTCCCTTTGAAAACTAATGTTAAGAATGCAGGTAATTGACTTAAAATCTATGTGTACAGTTACAAAACTACACTCCAATCCACTATAGCAATTCATATTCAAAACTAACCAGTTAGCAGACATTACTGACAATTTGAGAACATATGCTTGTAAAGTAGAGCAGCTTTTGTAAATGCTGGGTTACAGAATTACTTGGTATGTCATCAAGAGAGATGAAGGACCAGAGGTATAAAGCAGCTGGACAACTGAGCTGTACCAGCTAACAGTTCAAAGTCAAGTTTAATTTAGTACCTTTAGATAACAAGAAAACAAACAAAATCAATAGAGCAGCAGAAGAACCTTAGCAAAAAAACCAACAGCTTCACTTCAACCTTTCAAAACAAACAAAACCTCCATTGGCTTCCGATCCACTATAGAATCATGTACAAAACCATTAACATCATTTACAAAACTATCAACCAACACACGCAACTCGACCTACAAATACCACTTAAAAAATTCACCTCCGCCAGGCCTATCAGGCAACACTACAAAGAGTAACTCCAAATTCCAAAGGCCAAAACCTACCAACATAAATCCTTGAGTCTCAGAGCCTTCTCATCAGCAGGTCCAGCTCTCTGGAACTCGATCCCACCTGATTTGAGACAAGAGCCATGTTCTTTAACATTTAGGAAAAGACTAAAAGCTTGGCTTTTCAAAAAAGCATTTCCAAGCCTTGAATAAAACCTCCTCTCACTAGCACTAACTCGTATGCAATAATGGAATGTAAACACGAATCAACCAACCTCAAACCCTCTCTCACTAATTCCTGCTGAATATTTATCATACTATTACCATTCACAACTGTGTCATATTTATTCATTTGATTACCTATGTACCGTTTCATAGTCTTATTTTTTCACTTGCTATTCTAATGTATCAATAGGCTGAAATGTAAATATTGTGCTGTTCAATTTCTCCCCTTCCATCCCAAGTTTATTTTCCTTGGTTTTTTTTGTAACTTTCCCTCTCCCTTTTTCTGATTCACTGTATTTAAAGTTCAAGGTTCTTATTGAAAATATTGTTTTTTACGTTACGTTATGCTTTACACTCCTTGTTATTTGTAAACCGGGTTGATGTGATTCCTATCATGAAACTCGGTATAACAAAAACAATAAATAAATAAATAAATAAATAAATAAATAAGAGCACATTTACCATGTCAGAAAAAAAAAGCTAATTCTGGTTGCAGAGCTTCTATGGCAGGCCTAACACCTCTGCAGACTTTTCTCCTAAGGGTTGGCAATTCTGGTCCTTGAGGGTCACCAAGTCAGGTTTTCAGGATATCCCTAATGAATATGCAGGCAGTGTACAAGCAAATCTGTTTCATGCATATTCATTAGGGATGTCTCAAAACCTGATTGGTTGATATCCCTCGAGGACCGGAATTGACCACCTCTGTCCTAAGGGGTAAACAAGACTTTTAAGATATCGAGCTGCTCCCTAATTAGGGGAACATCTTCAGCAGTGCTTGGACAGCTACAGCTTGAAGGCTAAAGTTCTGTTCTGGCCTTAACCATCTTCAGCCCGAAGGTTACAAAACCTGGCCTAGATTCAGACATGTGGGGTTAATAAAGTGGTTCCCAAAGCCCAGCTAGTTGGGGTTTTCAGGATATCCACTATGAATATGCTTGAGATAAATTTGTATGCACTGCCTCCATGTTATGCAAATTTTACTTCATGCATATGTAACTCCATCCCCAGGTGTATACTTGAACCCTTTGGGGCCATAAAAGAATTTGTTTGACTCTTTGGGGCTTGAACCTTACCAGGCTAGCTTACTTATAGGGCCTGGATTCTTGGTTGAGTGGGGGGAGGGGAGAAGATTACTTCCAAGGTGACCCTTTGTATCTTTGTTCTTGTCCCTGGGAGAAGGGTATCTGTATGTCACAGTGTGAGCTGAGTGTGCCAAGTAAATCCACTGGAGCCACTGAGTTAGTATCCAAAAATAAAGTCTTTACTATTGAAATTTGATGAACTATGGCACAGCGTAATACACAAGAAACCCACACACACCAACTGGTGTACTCCAGTACACACCAATGTAAACAACCCAAAAAGCAAACAATGTACTGGTCATAAATTAATATAGCACATGGAACGCCAAAACAACTTATGTAAGACCCTCTAATCACGAGCAGACAATTTACATGAACAACTCGTTTCTCATAGGGGTCTCTGTTACTTTAATAGTAGTCATCCATGAAATAAATTTTTTAGTTTTTGATATTTTTCTTCCAAAAAGTTATCATGATAATTATAGGGAAAATTCCCAATTGAGATAAAAACGGGTACTTATCCACACTGAAAAGGTCCCAGATAACCCGACATGGCCATGTTTCGGACAGCGTAATACACAGCACCACCGAGTCTTTTACTTTTACAAATTTCTTTCCTCAGTCTGTGCAGGAATCTCTAGCACCAGAACCAGGGAAACGTCTACCCTCCAGGGCTTGAAAAAAGTATAGTCCAGAGGTGGGCAGGGTATCCCTTAGATGGGTGGGAATCCCTTTTAAACTGGAAAAATATAAAGTTACTGTCTCTGCACAGAGAATCCAAACCTCTCTCTCCCCAGGGTAAATACTCCAGATGGGTGTTCTCAATGCTCTTTCTTTTCTCTAGGTTTCGACATTTAACTAAGCATCCCAGATGAGTGGAATCCAAGCTGGAACAGCAGCTTCACATATCTTTAGATGGGGAAGGAAGAGGGGCAGCTAAACTGTCCTCCCGGATCTTCCAAAAACTGATGAAAACACCGGAAGGTCCTGGCCTCGAGCCACCACCTCCTCTGTCCTCCTCAAGGGTACAGAGGGGCGAGACTTCCCTAACCTACACAGCCCCAAAAACAGGGTTCCCCATTCCCTGAGTCCAGGTGGTGTGCAGGGTCTCTCAGAATTGCTATCAAGTAAAATATTCCCAGGATGCTGCTATTATCCACCAGGGAGTGGATAGGAAAAAGCAGATCTCTGGGCCAACACACAGACTACCAGCAGGGTTTGCTGGAGCCCTAGAGCAGGCCCAAAAATCCAAACTTAGGGAAACATCTCTAGACTCCTCCTAAACCTCCAAGCTACTTTGCCCCCTGAGCTCTCTGCAGACAGCTGCTATAAAATCTCTGCAAGAGGACGGCCATTCCAGATCCCTCAAAGGGAGGGGCTGTGAATGAATGGTGCCTCCCCCTAATTACTAACTGATTCTGACTAACTGAAACACGAGTTGCTCGGGGCTTGTTGGTAATGGAACAGTAGTGTTCATTACACATATTCATTGTAGATACCCTGAAAACATGATTGGATGGGGGACCCGCTGGACAGATTTGGGAACCACTTGGTTAATATTAAAAAGGCCATTGAGCAGGTAACGATAGCTAGGTAACTTTATATGGATATTCAGCAGCATTTATCTGGCTAAAAGGGATGTTGTATACCTGGCTAAATCTACCCACACAAATTTAGCTGGGGGAATTTTCAAATGGTAAATCTTTGGAAAATCAGTTTCCTTCTGTCATTAAAGCTGGTAACTGGCATCATTTGATGTTATATAACCACACCCTTTGCAGGTGGCTCATGGCATGGGCAGAAGCCTGACTCTCCATACCTGGAGAAGTAATTTTCATCAATTGCCAGGTCTCGGGGAAACGCTAGCAAGTTCCAGGCCTTTCTCTTTACATCTCCAGTCACATCCATTCCTCAGTAAGCCTGCAGAGAAGAGGGGTGAGTCTGAAGCAGGCACTACAGGCAGCATGTGCGGAGACACTGGAGAAGGGATGCAACACACACACTTCTGACTGTAGCTATAACTCCAGGACCTGGGACTCACTCAGCTAAGGATGGAGTAAGGGTGCACAAGTCAAGAAGTAGTGACTTATAGGGAGTGGGAGCAAAGAGTGTGTTGGGGACAGAGTGTGAATTAGTAGGAAGTGATGTTGGAAGAGAGAAAGCTGATATGCATTATTCCTTCCCTATCCCCTACCCTCACTAATCAACAGCAATCTCAGAGTGACCACAACTCAAAAGTTCCCAGCTATGTTAACTCTCTCTGCCATCCTGGAAAAAAGAAAATTTGCATTGGGATCTGCATATCACTTTGAGATATTCTGCCCCACTTTGAGTCGTGTTTTACTTAACTTTAGATGCAAATCCTTTTTTTTTTGTTCTCTTAATTGGCAAGTATTTCTCTGCCAGAAACTTTTCTAACTCCTAAATTTCGATGACGAGCTTTAAGTTTGAAGACAGGGAGATTAACAAGTCACTTTAAGGTCATGCTGTTAATGGTGAGCCAGGAAAATCAACTAACTACTCCAAATTATATAGTCATGTGCTTTAGCCACTATGCTGTACTACCACAAGTGAAATCTGGGACAATCTTAATGGGCCAGATGTACTAAAGGATTTTTCCCATTTTGTGTCTATAGAATAAAAAAGCATAATACATCTAGCTCTAAATAGTAACCTATTATTCACTCAAATAATAAAAAACCAGGTACAGTATTCCATTATCTGTGTTTTTTTCCCTTGCACTATAACTATGCCATCACAATCTGAAGCTGCAAGAAGGCAGACTCAGGAACAACATCAGAAAATATTTTGTCACAGAAAGTGTGGTGATGCATGGAATGCTCTTCTGGAAGACAAACACTACAGCAGAATTCAAGAAAGCATGGGATAAACACAGAGGATCCTTTATTGCCCAGAAGATGGAAACTGGGGTAATATACATGGAACGTTTTCAGGAAAAGCAAGGTGTAACCTGCATGTAGCCACAGTTACAACCCTAAATAGAAGGCATGGGGGTAACCTGCACAGAGCCACAGAACAATCCTAAACAGAAGGCATGGGGATGATTACTGTTGCGCTTGGCAGTTTGCGAGCTAATCCCATAGACCACCGTGCTCACCTTCTTCCAGGACCCCAGGAATGTTGCTTGCCTCCAGTCTGGAATTGCCAGGCCTCTGGTCACTGTCACCATCTTCTATGTGGCCGATACAACTGCTGGCTCCTGCCTGGCGCTGACCATATGCACGCTTGCGCCTCAAGCTAAAATGCAAAGGGACAGCGGTGGGAGAATCACACGGCCCCCATTGATGACATCAGCCTCTAAACCTTGACTGGTGCTTCGGCAATGGGTCAACTCCATCTGGAGAAGTGCTTTGCCTCTGCGTTCCTGGTTTCTGGTTCCTGTTCCTGGCTTCCTGATTCTGCTGTGTGTTTCTCCCGAGTTCCCATGTCCTGTTCCTGGTTCCTTGGCAGACTGGTTTGTCTTCTGAGTTCTTGGCTTCGTGGTCAATCTTACCTTCATTGGTCTTCAGCATCTCATCTTGCTCCTGTGGTCCCTCATCCTACTTTCTCCCCCTCGTTCCTTGTCTCTTTGGATTGGACTTCTGGCTTTGACCTTGGATAGGACTTCTGGCTTGACTTTGGATTGGAATTATGGCTTGATCTCGGATTGGACCTTGCTGCTAGCTTGAGTTCCACCTGCCTCTGGCCACTGCCTGATCATCATTACTGATTTAACTCTGCCTACCCTGACTGCTGCCTGAATCATGACACTGTCTGAACTCTGCCTGCCTCTGACCACAGTCTGAACCAGACTCTGTTTGCCAGCTACCTGTTCCAACTGCTGCCTGATCTGACTCATTTGCTTCACTGTGCTGACCTGCAACCCTTCTATGTGATGGATCTTCTCCTCCACAGAGGCCCGCGCCTAAGTCCATCTGGCCCTGGCACCCAAGAGCTCAACCTAAGGGGTACGAGGGCTGGTATTGGTGAAGCTCCAGTTGGGCCTCTGTTCTAGCCAGCTCCACCTGCCAATGGTGGGGACCTGCAGGGCTTTTCCCTGCAGCTTGCGTCAACTCCATCTCAGTCCAAGGGTCAACTTCCGCAACAGTTACAACCCTAAATGGAAGGCATGGAAGTAATTTGCATTAAGCAGTAGTTACAAATCTGAACACCTTGCTGGGCAGAGTGAAAGGACAATTTTGGTCTTTTTCTGCCATCATCTACAATGTTACTATGTTGATGGGCCGAAGGAGGAAGATGAGGAATGAAGATTTCTACAGTAAGGAGCTTAAACTACATTATGCAAATATTTTCTGTTATCTGCCTTACTTAACAAAAAGACCATGATTCAATACAGGAAGCTATGTAACCCTGTCACCCTCAGCAATCAACTGTCTTCCAAGTTAGAACAGCTCGACCTCACAGACGCAGACTCTGCCACGGCTTCCTGGTCCAAAATCACTAAAAAAGTGGCAGACATCACCTGCCAACTATCTACAAAAATCTTACAATCAAATATAGAAAACAGAAAACCTTGGTACACACCTGAACTAAAAACCATCAAAAGAGAACTCAGAAGTAGAGAACACCTTTGGTGCAAAAACCCTTCTTCAATCAACCTGACGGCTTACAAATCAATGATGCACCAATACAGGATTGCCATCCTCCGCCCGAAAAGAAACTTCTATTCTCAAAAAATCCATCATTTCATCTTTGACCCGAAAGCTTTATTCTCTCTGGTTTCTTCTCTCACCAAACCATCACCTACAGCTGTTCCGGATGAACAAGCTGAAAGCAAAGCAACCGAAATAGCAACTTACTTCAAAAAGAAAATCGCAAACCTCATTGCTCCGCTCATGAATAACAATTTAACTCTCCCTCCACCCCCCATTATTTCACCTGCACTTCTGAATACAAAACTTGAAATCTTCGAACCTACCTCATCATTGGAGATAGAAATCATCCTCAAAAAGCTCAAACCTACATCTCACCCTTTGGACACAATCCCATCCAATCTACTCATCACCATACCTAGTACCATCTCCAAACATATTGCAGAGATCATAAATTGTTCCTTATCACAGGGCCATGTCCCTGACCCCCTCAAACTTGCTATCCTAAAACCGTTGCTGAAAAAACCTAATCTATCTCCGGACCACCCAACCAATTTCCGCCCTATTGCAAACCTTCCATTCCTAGCCAAAATATTGGAAAGAATAGTAAATCAGCAACTCACAGAATTCTTGAACAGCAACAAAATCCTCCACCCTAATCAGTACGGATTCAGAAAATCCCGCAACACTGAATCCCTCTTAATCACACTAACAGACACCATACTCATGAATCTAGACAAAAAACAACCTTGTCTTCTCATTCTCCTCGACCTTTCTGCGGCTTTTGATACGGTGAACCACACCTTTCTCTTAGATCGGTTATCGGTTATCGGCATCAAAGGCACTGCCCTTAGCTGGTTCAGGTCGTTCCTTCAAAACAGGACATATAAGGTCAAAATTTACAACAAAGAGTCCCACCCAGTCTGCTCTACTGTGGGTGTACCTCAACGCTCCTCCTTATCCCCAACCCTCTTCAACATGTATTAGGGATGTGAATCGTTTTTGAACGATTAAAATTATCATCAGATAATTTTAAAATCGTCCAAAATCGTTAGAGTGCACGATACAATACAAATGCCCCGATTTATCGTCAGGGGCATTTGTATTGTATCGTTAAATAGGGCACGGGAATTATTTGGGGGAGGGCGGGAAAACCGGCACACCAAAACAACCCCTAAACCCACCCCGACCCTTTAAAACCAATTTAAAATCCATCCCCTACTGCTTCTCTTCTACTCCAGGCTGGAAATCCACCTCAGCTTTGTGAAGTTGCTCACTCCCTGCACTCATATTCAGCACCTAAAAGTTCTTAAAATGCCCTTTTATCCTATGGGGTAGATTTTAGAAAAGTACACCAGTGCGTACTTTTGTTCGCGCACCAGGCACAAACAAAAGTACGCCGGATTTTATAAGATATGCACGTAGCCATGCGTATCTTATAAAATCCGGGGTCAGCGCACGCAAGGGGGTGCACATTTGTGCACCTTGCACGCGCCGAGCCCTGCACGCGCTGCCCGTTCCCTCTGAGGCTGCTCCGAAATTGAAGCAGCCACGGAGGGAACTTTCCTTCGGCCTCCCCCCACTTTCCCCTACCTAACCCACCCCCCCCCAGCCCTATCTACACCCCCCCTACCTTTATTGCAAAAGTTATGCCTGCCCCAGGCAGGCGTAACTCGCACGTGCCTGTCGGCTGCTGGAGCGATTTCGGAGGCCTCAACAATGCCCCTGAAACGCCCCCGGGCCGGAACCATGCCCCCCCGGAACGCCCCGAACGTTGCGCCGCCCTCTGACACGCCGCCAACATGCCCCCTAGCAAAGCCCCGGGACTTACGCGCATCCCAGGGCTTGTGCGTGCCGCCGAGCCTATGCAAAATAGGCTCGGCGCGCGCGGGCGGGGGGGATTTAAACGGTTACGCGCATAACGTATGCGCGTAACCCTTTTAAAATATACCCCTATGTGAATTGTCTCTTTCCTACACATTTATTTTAGTTTGTCTGTTGTTGTTGTTTTTTTTTTTTTTAATGATCATACTTCAATGAAAAGCTTGGATAATTGCCCAGCAAAGGTGAAATCTGACTAATGGCATATGGTTTTGAACATAAGGAAATGCTATTCAAAAGACCAATTTTTTTTAAAGATATAATTAGGCATTACATTGCTTTTTCATTTCACCACAAAAAAAGAGCCCTTGTTAGGTAACAGACAAGAATGACAAACTTATTCTGCTCAGGGTGAGTTGTAGCATAGCATACAAGGGAAGAAGGAGTGTGATATAAGTATACAAGACAGAATGAAATATAAAGTATAGGGGTGGTCCAATTCCAGTCCTTGAGAGCCACAAAGAGGCCAAGTCTTCAGGATATACATAATGAAGATGCATGAAATAGATTTGCATCCAATGGAGGCAGGGCATGGAAATCTATCTCAATCATATTTATTGTGGATATCTTGAAGACTTGGCCTGTTTGTGGCTCTTGAGGACTATGTTGTCCACCCCAGAGATAGTAGATACCCCCACACAGACATTTTAGGACTAAACTAATGCAAGTTGGGAGGAACTTTTGTATATTTGAGGTCGATACATGAGTATTCATTCACATATTTGGGAAGAATATATTGCAATGTTTTCAGAATAATGATTAGGCCTGTAGCCTATATGTGAATGCTTTCATGTGTCACTTAAAAAAGGAGCATTTTTACTGCCCTGTTTATCATTTGTCTATCATCTATAAGAGTAGACTATGTGTACATTTAATGTGTGATTTGCTCAACAAGCTGTAGCGAGCGCAGCCTTCAGGGCCGATGATGCGGGCTCGGTGTGCATCACTTAGCTCATGGGAGAGCGGAACCCTATGGCCACAGGGCGGCTCAGGTTGGGGTATGAGTCGCACCCATGGTGAGGTTTGTGTGTGTGGGAATGGGAGGCACTGGAACAGAACTGGACAGATCTAGGAAGACAAGGCAAAGACAAGTCTCGGGCAAGGACTAGGTGCTTGAAACTTGAGGCTGAGGAGTCTGATGTGGAGCTTGGGACTCTTGAGGAGTACGACGTGGAGCTTGGGACTCTTGAGGAGTATGATGTGGAGACATGGATGGAGACTTGGAGACATGGAGACTTGGAAGGAGACTTGGAACATAGACTTGGAACGTAGACTTGGAGACTTGGACGTAGGCTTGAAATGGAGACTTGGAACATAGACTTGGAACGTAGACTTGGAACTGAAGAGATGAGGACGGATGAGCAAGACCCTCAGGTGCCCTACACAGCATGAAGGGCTGTTCGTGGACCACACTGAAGACTCGATGAAGAACATGAAACAAGGTCACAGGCAGGAATGAGCAAGACCCTCAGATGCCCTACACAGCACGTGGGGCTGGTCGTGGACCACACTATCCCCTACGCACCCTACACAGCTGGGAGGCTGGTCGTGGACCACGAGGGGAGCTGGGCGAGCTCAGAAAGTCATATAGCACAGGAGCGAAGCAACCCCTTGGGGCCTCCGGACTGGATACAAGGAGGAAAAACATGGCACTTAACACTTGAGGACCGAACCTCGGACTTTAAAATCAGGGACTCTCCGGAGGAAATGGGTTCTTAAGGACCTGGAACATCAGGACCAAGATGACATCAGGAAGGGAACAAGGAACATCACTGGACTTGGATTCACAGACATCTTGGAACTAAGAACATCTTGGAACTAGGAACATCTTGGAACGGAACATTTTCTAATGGACTGCAGGACTTGGGACATGGAACAGCTTGGAACATGGAACATCTTGGAATATGGACCAGGATCTAGACTCACAGACATCCGGACTTGGAACAGCATCAGGACCTGGACTCACGGACATCCGGACTTGGAACAGCATCAGGATCTGGACTCACGGACATCCAGACTTGGAACACCATCAGGACTGAAGAGACATCTTCAGGAGCATCTGGATAGATGCAAAGATAAGGGTGAAGTGACGGACAAACCCTTAAGTAGGGCTGAAAGGCAACTCCCTGGAAGGAGCTACCAGGAGGGCCACGCCTGGCTGGTCCCATAAGAATGGGGGAAAGCCTTAGGAGGAGCAATAAAAGGAAGTCTGCAGGACCCTGGACAGTGGCCCTGCAGACGCCGAAGCAGGAAGGAGCTGGAGCTAGGCCGCCCAGGCCCCGACGTGGGAGGTGGAGCAACGTGGCATCCTGCCATTGCAGAATGCCCTCGGGGGCAGCTTCGGCGGCGGCCTCTGGGCCGCTAGAGGACAGGCAGGGGCGGCGGCTCATGCCACGAAGAGCAGAGGTGGCAGAGGCAGCCTCAGGCCACAAAGAGGAGCGGCGACCGGCCACGGCTCCAAGCCATGGGGAGCAGCGGCATCCGGGAGGAGAGCCCGGCAACTTCAGTGGCGGCACAGGGCCCGGCAATGTCAGCGGCGGCACAAGGCCGCGGAGGTAAGGCCCTGTCCGCATGAAATGTGGCAGGGGCGCAACACAAGCAGCAGTTGAGATAGTCAGATGCTGGAAGCTAGGTTGTAAAATTAAGTAAAAAAGAACAAAAAATGATTTTGCACATAAAAAGTTCTGATTAAAATCAGTTAGCTGCACTAGTGCCACAAAGCCAAGAACCTTTCTAATCAAGAAAAAGAATATTCATAATAAATGGATTAGTACAACAATGTGTAGTAAAGTGCATCATGAAATTAGAGAAATATTAGACAAACCAAGCATACAGTGACATAAAGATCAGAACATTAAGCAGTTTAAATTGTAAAGGGAAGAAAATCTAGTTATTTCCCAAGACTTTTAGACTTAGTGCATTAAATATTGATCATGCTTTCTACCTTTCAATATGTATTTACATTTTGTTCTGCCCTTTTATCACTAGAGCATTAATACTAAAGACAGTCATATGTACATGGTCCATTAAAAACAATTAGTTCCCCGCAGAAAGGTAAATAAATACCCTCTAGTGACCATCTCACCTAACAAAACTGTTCTGTACACTCCCATTACAAAAACTAATGTTCGCTACTTTGCTTGTCGGAGGATATTTAATGATGTTTATGGAAAAGGATACCAATCTCTTTATCACTCTTCTCCGCCCCCTACTCATAGTAATGAACTTCCTCCAGGCTCACTTTCTTGAATACTTCTGCTCCTCCCAGACTGTCCGCTGTACAAACAACTGGCTTGAATAGAGGCACCTCTGAGCCAGCCTGTGACGTAACTGACGACTACACTATTCTTGGAATCTATATAAAGTGAAGGGAAGAATATTGCTTGTGCACTAAAGACTGGGCTTTTTCATGTGCAAGAAGCTGGAGAAATAGACCATCATTCTCTGTGCAGTTCTTTACAAAGTAAGTGTGTCAATATTTTTCATGCTGTATCTTTTCTGATCAGTGATGCGTATGATAATCCAGTTCCTGGATTTTGTAACAAATTATTTTAATTTGACCTTCTATGGCTTAGATGGCAGTTTTTTTTATCATGAGCTATAAACAAGCAGCCTAGCAAGGATGTACATCTACTACTAAAGATACAACCTGGACATTAGAGCTTATGCATTTCAGGGTACTATATACTTTTTTTTTTTTTTTTTTATTGAGTGATGAATGTTAGAACACAAAGCATCTCACTGTTCATCTTCCCCAGGAAATGTTGTCTGTTATCCAACTAATTTCTATTTCTGTATTTTAATATGGTTATTTTGTTCACTTTAGCTGACAGCTTGTATAGAACTAAATAAATGATAATGCGTACAGCATTGGAATGTAATCTGCTATGAAGTGCCAAAAAGGCAGAATCCAAATAAATAAATAAGTCAATTGCTAAAGTATCATAAAGTTGATACCAATACATTCCATACATCAAAGTGTTAATAATGGCATTGATTTTTGTACCATTTTAACTCTTAATTGCATTGCATCATAGCAGCTTGGGAGGTTGCTTTCAAAATGATTTACACATGTAAAAGTAGCATACATATTGTAGCAATTTTCAAATTTACGCAAGTAAAACTTTTTGAAAATTCAGTGAAATTTCAAAAAAGAGTTACATGCGTAAAAGCAGCAATTTTCAGTTACTTTCGTAGTGTCTCCACTATTGGCAAACTTTAGCAGAAATACTAAAACGATATCAAAAGACACAAAACGAAAACGTTCCTGTGGCGTGGCAATGGGCATAGAAAAGCAATTACGTTTGGATGAGGGAATGAACATACAACAACTTGGAGAAAATTAGTCCTGCGCTTCTTAAATAGAAGCCTGGTCAGAGGCAGATCAATTACTCAGGGTGCAGCCTAATTGCATCGCAGCTAAAACTACTTACCCCATCCTGCTTGGAATATACTGGAGTCCTGGCTGGAAGGCAGCAGAGGTTTGCTGATGTTATGATGGTCTTTCAAGCAACATTTGGAAAGAAACTGTATTACCACAGTCTGTTGTAAAACTGGTGCGTCTTTTAAAATCTAGCTTTCAGTAAGTAGTGGAAGAGCCCTGTAAGGCAACATTCTGATTACCAGAAAAAAAATCACACTGTTGAATAAAAAACAGTAAACAATAACACTACATTTTTGCAGCAAGTAATCTTTCTACATGTGCAATACATTTCCAGTCCAGGTTGGATTTCTTTAGGTATTTTCAGATAAAATACAGTGTTAGTTACCGTCTATTCCAGGGCTTCCAGGGCTTCCCCCAGCTATTCAGGGCTTCCAGGGCTTCCCCCAGCTAGTCAGGTTTTTAGGATATTAGCAAAGAAGATACATGAGATAAATTTGCATACTTTGAAGACCTGATATATGAAATTTCTGCATGCATATTCATTATAGATATTCTGAAATTCTGACTGGCTATGGGGTCACCAGAACAGTTTTGGGAAGCTCTAGACTATTTAGATATATACAAATAATGCAATGAAACAATCAAGAGTGGTTGACTGACAACATTTACCTTCCCCATCTGCTTTCAGATTCACAGCAATTGTGTATTAGAGCACAAATGCACATGCTGTCATGTTATTGTTGTATTTGTCCAGATTTCTGTCCACTTTGCTGTTACATCTAGCTATGAAGATGGTCAGTGGATCACACTGAATTCCTGTTCATTCATAGATTGCAATTAATTTGGCACATCCAGTACTACTAAGACTGTCTTAGTAGCCTGTGAGCTTGTGATAGAAACAGTATAGGAGACATGACATAATGGTACCTTGCAAAGGTTCTTGATTGCCACAATTGTCCAACTTCTGTCTGTATACTTGTAAATCAATTGCCTCCAAACTTAATATTCACACAACTGGAAGCTATTAGATCTTCATTAACCCTAAGCCACTAATATTAGAGTATAAGAACATAAGAACAAAAGAAATTGCTATACTGGGTCAGATCAAGGGTCCATCAGGCCTAGCATCCTGTTTTCAACAATGGGCAATCCAGGCTACAAGTACTTGGCAAGTACCCAAATACTAAGTAGATCCCATGCTGCTGCCAGTAATAGCAGTGGCTATTCCTTAAGTCAACTTGATTAACAGCAGTTAATGGACTTCTCCAAGAACTTATCCAAACCTTTTTTAAACTCAGCCACACTAACTGTACTAACCACATCCTCCTGCAGCAAATTCCAGAGCTTAATTGTACGTTGAGTGAAAAAGAATTTTCTCCGATTAGTTTTAAATGTGCTACTTGCTAACTTCATAGAGTGCCCCCTAGTCCTCCTTCTATTATCCAAAAGAGTAAATAACTGATTCACATTTACCCATTCTAGACCTCTAATGATTTTAAAGACCTCTATTATATCCCCCCCTCCGTTGTCACTTCTCCAAGCTGAACTGCCCTAACCTCTTTATCCATTCCTCATAAGGGAGCTGTTCGATCCCCTTTATCATTTTGGTCACTCTTTCTGTAGATAGTACCTCAGCTTATAATATTTAGTACTAGGGATGGGAATCAGTACCAGACTCGTTTCCGGAATCGAGTTCGGGTAAAACCCACGGGAAATCTTCGTTCCTGTGATTCTTACCCGTTTATCGGTTGTGTCGTGCTGAGAAAAAAAAAACCACCCGAACCTTTAAATTTAATTATTTCGCATTCCCAACCCCCCCCCCATCCAAAATTTTTAAAGCACCTGGTGGTCCAGCGGGGGTCCCGGGAGCTATCTCCCGCTCTCGGGCTGTCGGCTGCCACTAATTCAAATGGCACCGATGGCCCTTTGCCCTTCGCATGTGACAGGGTATCCGTGCCATTGGCCGGCCCCTGTCACATGGTAGGAGCAATGGATGGCATGGCCATTTTCAATCATCAGAAAAACGATTCACATCCCTATTAGTACTGCACTGTTGAGGACCCTTAGACCAAGATGGAGTTGGCACAACCCAAAGGGAGAAGCCCTGTAGGTTCCCATCGTTGGCAGACAACGGTGGCTAGAGCAGAGGCCCAACAGGAACTTCACCAATATCAGCCTTTGTTCCCCTTAGGTTGAGCCCTCGGGTGCCGGGGCCAGCTGTATGTAGGCGCAGGCCTCTGTGGTGATACAGTTCTGTCGCATAGGGTGTTACAGGCCAGCACAGAGAGAAACAGAGTCAGTACGAGCAGTGGTTGGGACAGGTGGCAGGCAGGCAGCAGACACTGGTGAAGGTTGTGGTTGGAGGCAGGTGGAGATCGTTCAGTCATGGATCGGACAGAGGTAAAAGACAGGTGGAGGTCAAGCAGCGATGAGGTACAATCTGAAGTCAAAGCCAGCAGTCCATTCCAAAGGGGCAAGGAGAGGAGGAACAGCAGAGCAGACAAGACACTGAAGACAGACGGGAGGAGGCAGACCACGAAGACAAGAAATCAGGAGAAGACCAAACTTGTGAGGGAACCAGGAACAGGACCTCAAATAGACACACAGCAGAAACAGGAACCAGGAGACAAGGATCACTGATCAGGAATCAGGAATGCAGAGGCAAACCACTACTCCAATGGAGTCAACCTGTTGCCAAGGCATCTGAGGAGCACAGGAGGGAGACCTAAATACAGAGTTGCCCCAATGTTATTAGGGAGCGCTGTGGGGAATTTCTTGCCATGGGCCCTTTAAGAGACAGCAAGTCTGGTGCACACGCCTAGGGGAAGCCCAGAGCAGATGGTGGCAGTGTCCCTCCGACCTGTGCATTGGGCCTATTCAGGCACAGAGGCTTGCCGCACTTCCGCCTAGGGGTTCTGCCCCGGCATCGAGAAATCCTGTTTATGGCTTGGGACTGGACGTAAGACCAGCAGTTCACAGCATGCACCCATAGACCGCCGAGTGCAACATGCACCTCATATTTGAAACTGATTTTTGATTGAATAAAACTCAATGTGAATCAAAATCGTTGCACCAAAAGGAAAATAGTCTCTGAATTTATTTGACTTATTTATGCTGATCATGTTATACCATGGCACAGAGTAGACTACAAATAGGTGTCCAGATCTAGGAACTGGTTAGGTGCTATTGGATGAGTTTTCCTCAATATACTGATGATAATCAGATTAACATTATTTGAGCACTGGTCATGTTTTTCATATATGTTCATAGCTAGAATCACAGCACATCTAATAACTACTACTACTTATCACTTCTGTATCACTACTTGAGGTACATTGTGCTGTACAAAATGCATCAGAGACAGTTCCTGCCCAGTAGACTGGATTTGAATAAGGTTAGAGACGGGGCAAGATACACCAACGCAGGAAGACTCTTCCAAGCATATAGTGCAGCCAGGTGGACAGCACAAAGGGGCTGAAGCAATTAAAACACACAGAAAGCAGGCGCTGAGTATTCACCGCTTGCTTTCCTAATGCGCACCCAGCACAGGTTTAGAAAATGGATGCTGAATTTATCAGTGTCCGTTTTCTAAATCGGTGCACAGCCAAGAGTTTGGAAAATGGATGCTGGTTAACTGAGTGTCCATTACATGAACCTGACCGCCGGCACTTATTTTAAAACTTTTTTAAAGTGCGTATTGGACGCACATTTTTTTTAATTTCGGGAAGAGTAACTAATAGCCTCATCAACGTGCATTTGCACGTGATGAGCGCTATTAGTTTCGCCACACATTGGATGTTCATTGTGGAGGCGCTAATCCCCTTATTGCATAAGGGGATGAGGTTGCGCCTACACAACCAGCATCCAACTGCAGGTTAACAGGGCGCTCAGCTGAGCACACTATATTACATCGTCCCCAAAGTCAGGAGTTGGCAGTGAAAGAAAAAATACAATCCAGTGGGAGCACTGAGAGGAGAGGATTACCTTGTTGGTGGCTGAAAGGAATCAGTAAGCTTTGCTTAAGAAATTTTTTTTTAAGTATTGGGGTGAAGTTAACTATTGGGGAATATTATTTAGTGTATTTGTGCTTTTAATAGTCAGTAAGGCAGCAAATAAACAGAAGTTAGACTGTTTGTATTTCCCAACCCTCCCATCCCTCACCCACCCACCTGTAGTTCATCCTTTAATTTATAAGCAGGTGACACTTTCACACTAAAAAAAACCCAAAAAACAGACTTTTAACTTCACTTCACAAATTCCCCACACCTTATTGAGAGTTTGATCATTCCCCTGTAGGCCACTACCAGACATATAGTGAATTCACTAATACATTTAAAGGACGCTAATTAGACACATTCCTACTCCCATAGCAACCTAAAACTTATCTAGGAACAGAACAAATTTGAGATGAAGGCAGCAGTCCAGCAGTAAGAGGGGAGCTTCCCAGTCTTTTGAATCGAGTGTCACATGTACAATTTTTTACCCACCAGTGAGAAATTGTACATGTGCATGCGATGCAAAGAGCTACTGTCTCTCAGAGAATGAGTCCGATCTCTGGAGGCTAGAGTGGCAGACCTGGAGTAGCTGAGGCAGAAAAAAGTGTTATATAGATGAGACCTTCAGGGACATAGTAGCCAAGTCCCAACTTCAGACTGGCAGCCCTGGTGCTGCCTTGGAGGAAGAAGGTCTCATGATCGGAGATCATCAACCTGGTGCAGCAGGAAAGGATCCTGTAGCAAGGACCTGCTCTCCAGGTGATGCATTGTCCTTTCACACTGAGCATATCTCCCCAAGGCCTACTGCCCAGGAGGGAAGGATTAGGACATCCGTCATAGCTGGTGATTCGATTATTAGGAATGTAGACAGCCAGGTGGCTGGTGGGCATGAGAATTGCCTGGTAACATGCCTACCTAGTGCGAAGGTGGTGGATCTCAGGCGTCACCTAGATAGGATTTTAGACAGTGCTGGGAGGGGCTGGCTGTCATGGTACATGTGGGCACCAACAACATAGGAAAATGTGGGAGGGAGGATCTAGAAGCCAAATTTAGGCTCTTAGGTAGAAAGCTTAAATCCAGAACCTCCAGGGTAGCATTCTCTGAAATGCTCCCTATTCCACGCACAGGTCCCCAGAGTCAAGCAGAGCTCCGGAGTTTCAATGCATGGATGAGACAATGGTGCAAGGAAGAGGGATTCAGTTTTGTAAGGAACTGGGAAACCTTTTGGGGAAGGGGGAGTCTCTTCCGAAGGGATGGGCTCCACCTTACCCAGGGTGGAACCAGACTGCTGCTGCTAACCTTTAAAAAGGAGATAGAGCAGGTTTTAAACTAGAACAAAAGGGAAAGCTGACAGTCGCTCAGCAGTGTATGGTTCGGAGGGAGGTATCGTCAAAGGATACTAATGACGCATTAGAATTAGGGAATCCCAACAGTGAGGGTCCAATAATATTAAGAAAAGTAGTCCAAGTGCCTGTAACTAAAAACTCACCTGAGCTAAAAAATTCTAACTTATCCCTATCAATTAAAAAGCAGAATGAAAATCTAAGAAGTAAGATGGGATAATTAGAATGTATAGCAGTGAATGATGACATAGACTTAATTGGCGTCTCAGAGACATGGTGGAAGGAGGATAACCAATGGGACAGTGCTATAACGGGGTACAAATTATATCGCAATGACAGAGAGGAACACCCGGGAGGTGGTGTGATGCTTTATGTCCGGGATGGCATAGAGACCAACAGGATAAACATCCTGCATGAGACTAAATGCACAATCAAATCTTTTTGGGTAGAAATCTCTTGTGTGTTGGGGAAGACTATAGTGACAGGAGTATACTACCGTCCACCTGGCCAAGATGGTGAGACGGACAGTGAAATGCTAAGAGAAATTAGGGAAGCTAACCAAATTGGTAGTACAGTAATAATTGGAGATTTCAATTACCCAAATATTGACTGGGTAAATGTAACATTGGGACATGCTAGAGAGATAAAGTTCCTAGATGGAATAAATAGTAGTTTTATAGAGCAATTGGTTCAGGAACCGAAGAGAGAGCAATTTTAGACCTAATTCTCAGTGGAGCACAGGATTTGGTGAGAGAGATAATGGTGGTAGGGCTGCTTGGCAATAGTGATCATAATATGATCACATTTGAATTAATGACTGGAAGGGGACAGTAAGCAAATCCACGGCTCTCTTGCTAAACTTTCAAAAGGGAAACTTTGATAAAATGAGAAAAATAGTTAGAAAAAAACTGAAAGGAGCAGCTGCAAAGGTAAAAAGTGTGCAAGAGGTGTGGTCATTGTTAAAAAAAATATTATCCTAGAAGCACAGTCCAGATGTATTCCACACATTAAGAAAGGTGGAAGGAAGGCAAAACGATTACCGGTATGGTTAAAAGGTGAGGTGAAAGAAGCTATTTTAGCCAAAAATCTTCATTCAAAAATTGGAAGAAGGATCCAAGAGAAGCGTTGGCAAGTTAAATGTAAGACACTGATAAGACAGGCTAAGAGAGAATTTGAAAAGAAGTTGGCCATAGAGGCAAAAACTCAGAGTAAAAACATTTTAAAATATATCCAAAGCAGAAAGCCTGTGAGGGAGTCAGTTGGACCGTTAGATGATCGAGGGGTTAAAGGGGCACTTAGAGAAGATAAGGCCATCGCAGAAAGATTAAATGATTTCTTTGCTTTGGTGTTTACTGAAGAGGATGTTGGGGAGAAACCCGTTCCGGAGAAGGTTTTCATGGGTAATGATTCAGATGGACTGAACCAAATCACAGTGAACCTAGAAGATGTGATAGGCCTGATTGACAAACTGAAGAGTAGTAAATTACCTGGACAGGATGGTATACACCCCAGGGTTCTGAAGGAACTAAAAAATGAAATTTCAGACCTGTAGTAAAAATTTGTAACCTATCATTAAAATCATCCATTGTACCTGAAGACTGGAGGGTGGCTAATGTAACCCCAATATTTAAAAAGGGCTCCAGGGGCTATCTGGGAAACTACAGACCAGTTAGCCTTACTTTAGTGCCAGGAAAAATAGCAGAAAGTGTTCTAAATATCAAAATCACAGAACATATAGAAAGACATGGTTTAATGGAACAAAGTCAGCATGGCTTTACCCAAGGCAAGTCTTCCCTCACAAATCTGCTTCACCTTTTTGAAGGAGTTAATAAACATGTAGATAACGGTGAACTGGTATATGTAGTGTATTTGGATTTTCTGAAGGTGTTTGACAAAGTTCCTCATGAGAGGCTTGTAGGAAAATAAAAAGTCATGGGATAGGTGGCGATGTCCTTTCGTGGATTACAAACTAGTTAAAAGACAGGAAACAGAGAGTAGGATTAAATGGTCAATTTTCTCAGTGGAAAAGGTTAAACAGTAGAGTGCCTCAGGGATCTGTATTTGGACCGGTACTTTTCAAAATATTTATAAGTGATCTGGAAATGAATACGACGAGTGAGGTAATCAGATTTGCAGATGATACAAAATTATTCAGAGTAGTTAAATCAAATGCGGATTGTGATAAATTGCAGGAAGACCTTGTGAGACTGGAAAATTGGGCAACCAAATGGCAGATGAAATTTAATGTGGATAAGTGCAAGGTGATGCATATAGGGAAAAATAACCTAATGCTCTAGTTACACAATGTTAGGTTCCATATTAGGAGCTACCACCCAAGAAAGAGATCTAGGCGTCATAGTGGATAACACATTGAAATCCTCTGTTCAGGGTGCTGCGGCAGTCAAAAAAAGCAAACAGAATGTTGGGAATTATTAGAAAGGGAATAGTGAACAAAACGGAAAATGTCATAATGCCTCTGTATCACTCCATGGTGAGACCACACTTTGAATATTGTGCACAATTCTGGTCGCCGCGTCTTAAAAAAGTTATAGTTGTGATGGAGAAGGTACAGAGAAGGGCAACCAAAATGATAAAGGGGATGGAACAGCTCCCCTATGAGGAAAGACTAAAGAGGAAGACTAAAGAGGAAAGACTAAAGAGGTTAGGTCTGTTCAGCTTGGAGAAGAGACGGCTGAGGGGGGACATGATAGAGGTGTTTAAAATCATAAGAGGTCTAGAACGGGAAAATGTGAATCAGTTATTTACTCTTTCAGATAATAGAAGGACTAAAAGGCATGCCATGAAGTTAGCATGTGCCACATTTAAAACTAATCAGAGAAAGTTCCTTTTCATGCAACACACAATTAAAACTCTGGAATATGTTGCCAGGAGATGTGGTTAGTGCAGTTAGTGTAGCTGGATTTAAAAAAGGATTGGATAAGTTCTTGGAGGAGAAGTCCATTACTTGCTATTAATTAAGTTGACTTAGAAAATAGCCATTGCTATTACTAGCAACAGTAACATGGGTTAGACTTAGTTTTTGGGTACTTGCCAGGTTCTTATGGCCTGGATTGGCCACTGTTGGAAACAGGATGCTGGGCTTGATGGACCCTTGGTCTGACCCAGTATGGCATTTTCTTATGTTCTTATGAGGTGAAAGAAAGATATACAAGGACATAGTCAAGTACAGCTCCATGATCACATTTAATCAAATCAAAAAATGGTGGGAGTACATTACCATTATATTTGTCACCTTACATATAATGTATGAAAATGTAATTAGTACTAATATCCAGCTTTTATGTCTGCTTGTTCAACTAACCTCAAAATAGTCTGAGCTGGTTTGGACTGCTGGGGTTTAGAGGTAATTTGGAATCCTTTTATGGTCACTTTGGACAGGGTCTATTCTGATCTACAGAAAGAAATAATCTCTGCAGTAGGAGCAGCACAGTGAAGTACAATCAGGGTTGGGATCCAAGGAAGAAAGCAATATGCTAGAAAAATGTAAAAAATAGAAAAAAAATAGCAACCAAACTAATAAAAAGGACTATACGAGCTTGCATAGGAAGCAGTTAATGGCAGATATAATTATTCTGCATAAACATAAAAATTCAATTATAGGGATCTGTCAAGGTACAGTTTTATCCATGACTCAAACAAGCCAAAAAAATAAACCTCTCCTGTTAAGTGAAAATAGATTTCACCATACTATGAGAAAGGGATTTGTCAGTTAATAAAAGGTGAAATTTTGTCAAAGGAAACAGCCATGATTACACTTCCATAATACTGTAGCAAACTGGACAAACTTGCAGACACAAAAAAATAATTGATGAGTATGACAATATATTATCTAACATGAACATGCCCTGAACTAAGGGGGTCATTCATCAAATTGCGTTAGGGCCCTAATGCCCGCGATAAATATTGCATTGTATAATGGTATGTAAATGTATTCAAGTGGGAGGAGTTTGGGCAGAGTAAATGGAAATGAGGGCTGTTTAACATTGCATGTGATAACATAACACATGCTATCTCTGGATTTAACTACACCTTTTTCCTGAGCATTAAGCCTATGATAGCTATGCATTACAGTTGAAACAGGATTTATCACAAATCCCACTGAGAGACAGAAAGCGAGTACCTCTATGGAAGCCCACTGATTTTTGAACTTTTTATACCACTGAAAGAGGGGGCATTATGAACTCATACCATCAGTGAAGATTTAATGTGATTTGGAGTGATGAAAGGTGAAAGAAGAGAAGATTTGTTCCATGTTCTCTCTACCTAGCTTGATTGCAGCTAGGTAGAGAATGCATCAAGCAAAGTGGAGAGAACATGGTACGAATCTATTCTCATTTTTCATCACTCCAAATCACATTAATTCTGCACTGATGGTAACTGTGCTGTTCATATGTATGACTGTGCATGTTAAACTGTCCCCCAAAACCCAACTCACCCCCACAAACCTCACTCCGAGTTCATAATGCCCCCCTCTTACAGTGGTATAAAGAGTTCAGAAATCAGTGGGCCTCCATAGAGGCTCTGACTCTTTCTGTTTCTTTCTCTCTTGCTCTCTCTCACGCAGAGCTATTGCAGGCATAACGCTCCGGAAAAAGGTATAGTTATTTCTGGTGTTAAATCCTGTGATAGTATGTGTTATGTTATTGCACACAATGTTAAACAGCCTTCATTTCTATTTACTCCTCCCACTCAAATTCATTTTTCAAATTTGCATACGCATTTTGCGATGTGATATTTAATGCACGCGATTTGATGAATGACCCCCTTAGTTAGCCGGATGTAGATATAAGTATATATACTTGTAAGTATGTCTTTCTAGCTTTAGGCCAGCCCTTTGGCATGACGAGAGTTAGCTGCATAACAAGTGTTTAACTCCGCCCCTCCTCGAAATGCCTCCCGCCTGCCCTGGAACACCCCTGACTTATATGGATAAATTCTAGCCGCATAACTTATGCGGCTAGAATTTAGATGCATATGGCGTTTAACATTGCCGGTTAGCCAATTAGATGGATAACTTTTCAGTTATCCATTTAAATGGCTTTTGAATATTGACTCACATAGTCTACTGATCTATAATTCCCAGAAAGAATAATGTTACATCCACAATCAATATGTGGCAGATCCCGTGGTCTGCCACTAGATGGCCTTAGGTCCTTTATTACAAAAAAAAAGCAGCTCAATGAGACTTCCATTCTTTTTCAGCCCTTCCTAACCTGGAGGACTGTGATTAGTTGTCTCAGAGTACTTAATGAGGTGATCAGTAAGTTTGGAATGGTCATTTTTAGTTAACCCTTGGTAGAGGAGGTTCCCCTCAGCATACTCCCTGTCTGAGGGGGGACTACCTCATTTTTGGATGAGAGATAGATTTTTGCCGGATTCCTTTTTGGATTTTTATTCTGGGGAAAACTTTGGCTCTCTAGGAGAGGGGCACACCCAATCCCAGGACCAGTATCTGAAGACCTGTGATCCATCCCCCTACTCCCTAGGGGAGGCAAGCACCAGGGTGGGATTTTTGATGGCTAGAACGCAACCTGTTTTTGAGATTGGGACTGTTGTTTAAACCTTTAACCCTTTTGGAGAAGTCAGCCCCCTGGGCCCAAAGGACAAGGGATGGAGACCTGTGAGTCTTTTACTACTCCCTAGAAAAGGCAAACACCAATGACAGCATAACATCAGTCACAGAGAGATTTTTGGAAATAAGAAGATATTCCCATTTTAGTTGTAGGAAGGTGATTTTTGATCCACCCCTCCTCACTGGGAAACAGGGCTGGGAAAGCCAGTTTCCCATTCTCCACAGACTTTTCCTTCAGAGAAACCACAGATCATTGAAATTCAGGAAGAAGGAACAAGATCATGGCGACACCCCCCCACCCCCAACAGGATCTCCACCCAAAAGGACCAGGACACAGGCTGGGTGGCCAAGATTTAACAATTAGATTTAGGTAGGATTTTTCCTGTTGTAACGGGATTCCCCACAAGTAAGGTCCCCCTGGGGCAACTTACGCACTTAAAGCATGAGTGCTACACTCAGTCCCAGGAACCTGAGAGAAAGGACACATACCCAGAGGAAGATTGTTACCTGTAAATCAGACAGCTGTAATCTCACATATCTCCTCGCCACTCCCTTTGCTAACACGTGACCCAAAACCCCTGTACATAATCCCTCTCTGAGTTATTTTTATCATGTTGAATCAGTTACTTTGTTACTACCGCTTCTCCCACTTCTATGCCTTTCCTTCCTCCACTATCCTTTTAACCTCTATGAATTCAACCTCCTTCTTATTGCCATTTTTCCAACCAGTTATTTTGTTTATTATAACTTCTACCATGCTCTTTTCCATTTCCTCCTCTCTATCCGTTCAATGTAAACCAATGTGATGTCCTTACGAACTTCGGTATATAAAAGAATTAAATTAAAAAATTAAAAAATAAAAATATTTGGATAAAATTAGACTATGATTTAACTTTAAAGAATCAGTAAGCTTTTATTTTGAACATGCAGTACCTTTTCCTGCCTGTTTGTCCCAGGACTAGCATTATAGTTACTAAGGAAGGAGCTAGAAACACACCACCACCACCTGGGCTATAAGCTTAAGCTCCCCCCCCCCCCCTCCAGGAAGGGACCTACCCCATGGGACAAAGAGAGATGGAAGAAGAGCTAGCTGGAATAACCCCAGAAATAGAAAATTAGTTTGTGTGCCCTCTAAAAACTAAAGTTCCCCCAACGAAATGTTAAAAATAAAAACAAAATATCATAAAACCAAATAAGACAAAACCTAGAATACAACAGGAAATAAAAACAAAAGACAATCTCAATGACTGAGTTGTAACTGCATGCCTAGCCAAGATAGGTGACAACCAAAACCATCCGTGAACCCGGCTTATCAATACACATACATATTTAGAATATAGATGGGTAAATTTAAATGATTTTAACACCCAGGTGTTGTGATTATACTGTTTAGTGGACCCTTGGGCCAGCCTGCCGGAGACTAAGGTAAGATGGACTATTGTCTCCGAAGGAGGGGGAGCAGGCCGGGAGGCGGACACCAGGCCGGGTGAAGGAGGTGGCCTTCACACCGGGAGCTCGTACTCCCCAGGAGGAGCCTGTGGGAGTCCGGCCGCTGGGACTTAGGTGAGTAAGGACGCTGAGAAGGTGAACCAGGATCAAGCAGGTATCTTGGCTGGAACTGAAGCAAGACACAGAAGCAGGAACCAGGCTGGAACTGAAGCAGGCTACAAGCGAGAAGTTAGCGAACTCCGAGGCACACAGCAACTAGGACCGCAAGGTAACCTCGTTGCAAGGCGTCTGCTAGAGGCAAGAGCCGACCTTACATACCTGCCGGCGTCTGACGTCACGGGAGCGGGTGGAGCAGTGAGTTGCGGGAAAGGGCCTATATCTTCGGCCTCCTTGCGCGTGCATGTGCCTAGGAGGGCGGCTGGCTTAGGCGTGCCAATGGCGTCGCCCCCGCGGGGACGCTGCCGAACAGGCCCGGAACCCGGCGAAGCTCTCCAGCGAGGCTAGACCCGATGCCAGAAGCCAAGAGGTAAGGCCCCGGTCACGAGTGCCGCGACCGGGACCGCAACACCAGGAGTGGGACCAGAGGATGAGGGCAGAGGTAATGCCCTTCTTGGAGTTGGGGACTCATTGGCAGAGACTAGAAAATGGGGGAAGTAATGTTAGGCCAAAGGTAGTGCCTCTTTGACATAGTATTGGTGCATGTTCCTAAATTGAGAGAAGGTTCCTCCTTGGCTAGTATATTTGGTGCCTTCAACATCTGGCACCTAGGTCTAAATCCGTGCATGTACAGGCGGCAATCTAAAGCAACAATCTACAGAGAGCAAGAAGAAAATACCTGAAGATATTTACTGCCGTGCCCATCCCCTCCTTTCCTCTATCCCTCTGTGAGTTTCAACTTTCATGTGGTTCCATAGACCCTATGAACAACCATCACCTCTCTTGCATTTCTATGGCCACAGTGTTGTTTATACACCTCCATCTATCCCCTCTCTCACTCGCTCTCCCCCTCCCTCCCCTCACAACCACGCACACACTTATTCAGATCCTATCTGGGGTTTCAGGCCTTCCTGACCCAGCTGAAGTGAATGGCTGTGGCTGTGAGCACAGGGAACGTAAGCCATCACATATTCAGGGTTTCTGCAGCAGCCATGTTTCTCCCCCCCCCCCCCCCCTTCCCAAGTGGATGTTCTGTTTGAAAAGGATGGATGTGCAGGGAGGGGAAGGAAGCAAAGCTACTATAGGGACTATGAGAACAAGTTTGTACACAGACCTTGTATTCACAAGCACAGTGACTGATTGCAGCTGAGCCCAGGGAGTCCCAGGGCAGCAGACAGGACCTGAACAGGCAGTGAGAAGGTATAGGATGGAGACACACAAAGCGGCAACAGGTAGTGGAGACGCATGGAGCAGAGGTGACAAGGGAGGCCCAAGCTAGGGATGCCACATTTTGAAGCCATCTAGGGCAGCAATATGTTTTGTGTTGGCCCCATCTCTATTTGTAAGTGAAGAAAAAAAAAAAGCATCTAATAATGCTGTGTTGTCGTATTTCAAAAGATATCTTTAATGAAGGGATCCTATTACAGCAAACACTTCTCTTTCACGTCATGTCAAATACCAAAATCTGCAAGGTAGACACAGAGAAAAGTATGGAAAGCAGGAGGAGGGATCTAGTGAAGCTCCAGGAATGGTCTAGAGTTGGGATGCTATTTTTAATACTATAAAAAAAATGCAGAGTTATAAATTTGCGTGGCAAAAATACAAGGAAGAGTACAGTCCAGGAGGTGAAATTCTTTTATGCATGAAACAAACATGAGATCTGGGGGTGATTGTTTCTAATGTCCTTAAGGGACAAAGCAGGAAGATAAAGCAACAGCAAAAGCCAGAAAGATGATTGAGTGCATAGAGAGAGGAATGGTCAGCAGGAAAAGGGAGGTGATATTGCCCTTAATTAGGTCCCTGGTGAGACCTCATTTGGAGTACTGTGCTCAGTTCTGGAGACCACACCTTCAAAAGAATATAAACTGGATAGAATTGGTCCAGAGGGTGCATCTAAAATGGTCAGTGGTCTGCGCTGTAAAGCATATGGAGACTAGGGATGTGCATTTGTTTGCGATGAAATAGGAAACAGACGATATTTCCTATTTCGTCAAGATTCGGGGGGTGATGAAAAGATAAGAAAACCCACAAAATTTTGTGTGGTTTTCTTATCTTTTTTTTTTGGGGGGGGAGAAAGGGCACATAAAAAAAAGAAAACAAACCCACCCCAACCCTTCAAATTTAATTTATTGCAACTCCCCACCCTCCCGACTCCCCAAGACTTACCCAACCCCCCCCCCCCCCCCAAGACTCACTGAAAGTCCCTGATGGTCCAGTGGGGACCCGGGAGGGATCTCCCCCTCTTGGGCCATCAGCTGCCAGTAATCAAAATGGCGCCGATGGCCCTTTGCCCTTACCGTGTGACAGGGGCTATTGGTGCCATTGGCTGACCCCTGTCATATGGTAGGAGCAATGGACGGCCGGCACCACCTTAAAAAATGGCCGAATCACATCTCTAATGGAGACAGACTTAAAAAAGTTAAAATGTATATCCGATAGCTGGGCTATGATAGAAACAATTAAACACATCCAGGGCATCAGTGCTCAGCAGGCAGGCCTCTTTTAAAGGAAAGAAGGCTCTAGAATGAAAGGTCATGGATGAAGATGAAAGGGGATAGACTCAGAAGTAATTTAAGGAAATATTTATTTACAGATAGGGTATTGGATGTATAAAATAGCCTCCCAGAAGAGGTGGTAGATACTAGAGATGTGAATCGGAACCGGAATCGGTTCTGATTCCGGTTCTGATTCACATCGTGTTTTTTTTTCATCCGGCTGATCGCGGTTTTGTTTATCGGCTGCGCCCGAGCCGATAAACAAAAAACCCACCCCGACCCTTTAGAACTAATCCCTTAGCTTCCCCCACTCTCCCAACCTGCCAAAAAACTTTTTACAGGTACCTGGTGGTCCAGTGGGGGTCCCGGGAGCGATCGCCCACTCTCGGGCCGTCGGCTGCCACTAATAAAAATGGCGCCAATGGCCCTTTGCCCTTATCATGTGACAGGGTATCCATGCCATTGGCCGGCCCCTGTCACATGGAGGGAGCACTGGGCCATCCAATGCTCCTACCATGTGACAGTGGCCGGCCAATGGCACGGATACCCTGTCACATAGTAAGGGCAAAGGGCCATTGGCACCATTTTTATTAGAGGCAGCCGACGGCCCAAGAGCGGGCAATCGCTCCTGGGACCCCCACTGGACCATCAGGTACCTGTAAAATGTTTTTTGGGGGGTCGGGAGGATGGGGGAAGCTAAGGGATTAGTTTTAAAGGGTCGGGGTGGGTTTAGTGGTTATTTTTGTGTGCAGTTTTTCCCGCCCTCTCCCAAAACGATAAGAGAACCCCCACGAACAATTTCATGGGGTTTTCCTATTGTTTTGTGGGAGCCCCTGATTTCTGACGATTTTGAAAATATCGTACGATATTTTCAATCGCCCGAAGCCCGAGTCACATCCCTAGCAGATACAAGAACAGTATCTGAATTCAAGAAACCTTAGGAAAAGCATAGAGGATCTCTGAGGGAGTGATAGGGATTTTTGGAACTGAGCAGTTGAGGCAACAGTGTTTCAGACCATTTGTGAACTATTTTACAATTCCTTGTCTTTGGATATTCAAGGCTTGTATCCATTGTTGTCAACCCCCAGACCACAATAATTGAATGTGATCTGCTTGGACTGTGGTACATAATCCCATTGTGTACACTACTTGTTCTCGAGTGAACTATCAATATGGTCCGGGATGTGGATGGGCAACCAAGATAGGCCATATGTTTCTACCCGGGGCTCAGTTTAGACACAAATATATTTATTTACATTTAGCACATGTCTTTCCATTGGTTGCTCAGGTACAGTAGGTATTTCCCTGGTCCCCTCTGAGGGCTGACAATCTAAGGGATCATTTACTAAGCTGACTCCAACTGGCTCGACCTACCCTTCACTGCCCCCCTGTCCATCCGAGCTACTAGATCCACCAACAATGGCACCCTTCATGTCCAATCCTTGAAAATGGCTCACCTCTCTTCCACCTGCGACCGTGCCATCTCCATTGCCGGTCCGGCGCTCTGGAATTCACTACCTGCCCACATGCGCCTTGAACCATGTACAATTAAATTTAAAAAGAAACTAAAAACTCTCCTGTTCAACCATGCCTGCACCTCCCCCCCCCCCCCCCCCCCCCCACTCAGGTGTCCGCCCTCTCCTTTTATTAAGGAGACATTCATTGTAAATTTGTAAATTATTTTCTCTTGTTATGACCTTCTTGTTTTCTCTATCCTCCTACTACCTTTTGGTTTACCCCCGCCCAGGTTCATTCTCCCTGTTGAAATGTATTTTCCAAACTTTCAGTTATTATGTGAACCGGTATGATGTCCCCACTAATACCGGTATATAAAAGTTTTGAAATAAATAAATAAATAAATAAGCTGTGTTATATATTTACCATGTGATAACACGTAATATTTCAAATATTGCATGTTATTCCCTGCCATCCCTCACCCCCCCCCCCCCCGTCACTGTATGGTAATGAGCCAATTAGCATGCAAATACATGTTAATCAGCTCATTGCTAGCCAAAATCATGTAACTCATAAAACACTGTTCGCCTCATAATTTGTAAGCCATGTTATTTGATCCAAAGCTATCTACAACTCCAGAGTTGTAGGTAAATTTCCTCAGAAACAGTGGGACTAAAAGTATCCTCTCTGATTACAACAAAATCCATGGGGGATCTGTAGATACCCACCTCTCCCGCCACATGCTGCACCTTGAGATAGCCAAAGTGAAAAAAATAGTTTTACTCTTTTGACCCTGTGCCCAGCCCACATCCCCTTCCCCCTACTATGTAGGAAAAAATAACCTCCAGACCTTTAACCCCCCTCCCCCCTTACCCCCATCCTAGCCCATCCTGCCCTTTGAATTACCTTTACATCCTTGGTTTTCTAGTGGGGCACACAGCACCCCTAGCGCTCTGGTTCCAGTGCTACCAAGTTCAAAATGGCGTTGGCTGGCAGCGAAATACTTTTATCCCAAAGTCATTATGGCAGGCTGGAGCTATTTTGAAATTGGCGATGTTAGACCTGGGGCCCCAAGTGATGATCCGTGTCCCACTAAAGCACCAGGGATGTAAACCCTTCAACAACCCCACAGGGTGATTTCCAGGGGTTATTTTTCTCCTACATGTGGGCGGGAGGATGTGACCTGTGTGCAGGGTTGTAAGTCTAAAACATATTTTTTTAACAGGGCATCTCAAGGGGTGGCAGGGTTTGGGATAGACCCCCCCCAGATTTCTTAATGTGACCAGTGTGGCAGAACACTTTTAGGCTTGATCATCCCCAGAATATGAGGCTACGATTGTGCGGTATTTCCAGGGGGGAGGGGGGTCCTAAGCCACATTATTTATCCCGGCAATATTTTACTGCCAAAGAAAATACTGCAGGATTGACAAAGCTGCGATGCTTGGTGCTGCAGCTTTGTGAATGCCATGGTATTTTCCCCCTCCTCAGAAAACACCACAACTTAGTAAATTACCCCCTAAGTTTGCACCTGAGACAATACAGAATGACCTACCCAAGGTCACAAGGAGCATCAGTGGAGTGTGAACCCTGCCTTCCCTGGCTCTATCTGTTGTATTAGGCACTACACTGTTCCTCCATGCCTAGTCATTGCTAGCGCAGTCTATTAGGCAGCATTCATGAAGGATTGGATTTATGATTTTGGTATCCATCGGCAGGCCCGGAGCATGAGGACAGGGGGTTCCACCTTAGAGCTCGGACAGCAGGGGAGTCATCCCTGGAGACAGGAAACACTAAAACTCACCAATTTTAAACTCTCTGAATTGTCTATGATCTATTTCTGTACTACAGTAAATGGGAACATTTAATACAGAGCGGCATGCGTAACTGTTATTATCAATAATTTTCTAATTTTTCTGAACTTATTTTACTGATGTAGGTAATTATACTCTGATGGTGATGGTGATGGCTTTGACCTGCATAATGCTTGCAATTGCCTTTCCCTATACTAATACCCTTAGTGCTTCATTAGTGGACTTACTGTAAATTGAGATTTTACTGGTATAAAATAAGCAAAATATCATAAAAAGTATTTTCTTTCACTACAGGGAATAGATCTTGAGAAGGATGTAGTTTCTTACTAGTTCATTTTTATGTTAATTGGTTGTGGGAAATCGTTACATGGAATTAGCACACACATCAGTAGGTCTTAGATTCCATTTTTCTCCTCTTGGGAAAAAAATTTTTCTGATTTTCATTTTTTCTCCCCAACTACATTTCCTCCAGACATTAGATTAGTACCTGAACCTAATCTCAGATGTTTCTGCGTGATGTTCATCATGTTAGAAAAACTGATATTAGTCATCAATAAAGAGGCATTTCAACTTGGGTAATTCAAAACTCAGCCCAGCTTGAAATGCATAGAGTTTATTTTATTTATTTATGTAAACATTTTTATATACCGGCATTCGTTGTGGACATCATGTCGGTTTACAATAAACAGGTTAAGATTGGAAAATTACATTGTAACAGGGAAGTCCAACTGGGGTGGGGGGGGGGGGGGGGGTAACGACAGGAAGCTAAGAAAAGATAGTGCAAACAAGAACAAAACAAGGTTACTCATGTGGGATATAACAAGTCGAGTTGAGTGCATGACACTCAAATATTGCACTATGTAATGCAAATCAGAATAATTTTCAAACAAAACTTTATTTTCTGAGGAAGCTGAGGGCCGTGCACATTACAGAAAGTCCCAAACTATAAAGAAGATAAATATTTCCTAATGCACTTGTTAATATGCCCATGCTGCTGCTTAAAAAAGACAAACAGTCCAGACTCCTTCCCTAAGACTATTCTGCACCCTCTTCTCCCTTCCTCCCTTTACAGAACTTCCTTTGAAGAAAGCCTGGGAGTGGGAGGCAATGGAGCGTTGGGGAGCGAGGAGTGCTGCTGAGGAAGTGGGCTGTGGGGTTTGCTGGCTGAGAATACAGTAGGGAGGGAGCGGAGCATTGGTTCTGGGAAGGGGAAGAGAAGGCTGTGTTGCGGAAGGGCAGAAACAGAAAAGAAGGCTATAGAGAGGAGCACTGCAGCTAACACCCCTCTTCCTCTACATATACAACTGAAGCGCCAGATAGCAAGTGTAATTGTATTTTTTTGAAATTTCACATCCTCTGCGTTATTCATATTACCTGCATGAGCCAGACAGACAGATAGTTCTGCTCTCTGGGCTTCTGTCTATAATTTCACTATAAACCTACAGTACAGTTTCCACCTGAACCCAACTGACTCAATACAATATTGGCCCAAATGTTAAGAAGGCTTCCATGAGTCAGAGACAAGCAAATTAGAAAACAAATACCCAAATCCAAACACGGGTTAGGCTGTCTCCTTTCCTTCACCTCCTCTCTCTTAAGAAAAAGTCTGGCGCATTTCTTTCCTTTAATATGTATATCCTGCTCTTTGGTACTTTCAAAGCAGATTACATTCAGGCACTGTAGGTATTTCCTTGACCCCAGAGGGATAGCAAAATACCTGCCCCTGACTCCTGATAGCAGTACTCTCTCTTTTTTTTGTGTACCCTAAAGATTTTTACCAGTTGTAACTGGAGTCCCCTATACTCAAGCACTTATCAGTGAAACTACATAGTATCATAGTAAATGACAGCAGAAAAAGACCCAAGCAGTCCACTTAGTCTTATTCTTTATTTTATTTTTTCTTTGGGTAGTAACTTTCATTCCATACAGGTTACCCATTGTCTTCATCTCTATCCTTTAGCCATTAGGAATCCTCTGTGTTCATCTCACGCCCTTTTGAATTCCATTACCATTTCTGTCTTCACCGTCTCCTTTGAGAGGACATTCCAGGCATCCATCACACTTTGCATGAAGAAAGATTTTTCTGATGTTGGTTATGGGTCTACCCCCTTGGAGTTTCATACTGTGACCCTAATTCTACAGCTTTCTCAATATCAGATTTGACTCCTGTGCATTATTAATACTTTTCAGATATTTAAAGTCTGTGTCGCATCACCCGTTTCTCCTTTTTACTCCAGGTCTTTCAATCTCATCTCATAAATCTTTTATTGCAAACCCCACACTATTCTTGTTGCCTTTCTCTGGACCCACTCTCTCTCTCTCTACCCTTTTTGAGATATAATCTCCAGAACTGAACACAGCACTCCAGGTGAGTCCTCACCAAAGACCTGTACCGGGGCATGTTCACCTCCTTGTTTCCTGCTGGTTATCCCTCTCTCTATGCAGCCTAGCATCCTTCTGGTCCTAGGCACTGCCTTGTTATATTGCTTCACTACCTTCAAATCATTAGAGAATTTTAGAGACAGGGATCTTAACAAAAAAAAAAAAAGAGGAATTATTGAAACAAGATCATCACCAGACTGCAGCCTTGAGAAAATACTGACAGCATTGAATGCCCTAATAAATATTGTTCAGGCCCTCACGATGCAGTCAGGTTTTCAAGATATCGTAGATGAGTTACATGGAATATATTTGCTTCCACTCGAGGCAGTGCGTGCAAATCTCTCTCATGCAGTGGAGGAGAGGGGAGTTTTTAGTCTTCGGCCTTTCAAGGTGGGCTCCAGTGCACCACCGCACACCACCAGGATGGGTCTCTTTGGCCCCACAGGCCACACACAGAAGGGCAAGGGAATAGGGGGGATATTTCTTCATCCTTTGGTTCCAGTGGGTTGGGCTCTGCTGGACCAATTCAGTGGCAGGTGAGGTAAGTCTTTTGATAAGCACATTGTAAAAAACAAAAATTAAAAAAAAACATCATCTTATAATCAGGTCAATAGCATAATTAATCCTTCTAAGATCTATAAATAAGTATCACTTGTAATATGGCTAAGAGTACTTTATTTTGTGGGACCAATCTGCCAAGCATTTTCCCAAAGACAAAAAAATGGGAAAACTCCTTGACTACATCAGGTCCTCTATCTGGAAAGGAGCTTGGAAAACATACTGGGACAGAACTATTATAAGACAAAGCTATAGTGATGAGTCACCCAGCACCAGCACAAAACATTTATATACCCATAAGCTTGGAAACATTTATATATCCATAAGGTACTTCCTTGGAAATTAAATAAAAGTCAAAACAAAAAAGGGGGGAATCCTAATGATTATGTTTTAACTAGAAATGAGTTGAAAAATGATGATCACAGACCTGTCTACAAACTGTGTATTCACCAAAGGGCAATATAGGCATAGTTTTTGGGGGCAGTACCCCCTTAAATGCTCCAGGCTAGTGCTGAGCCAACCCCCTGACCTACCCGGATGCCTTCCCTAGCCCTTGCCTCCCCAAACTAAGCAAACTTTTTAAAAACCCTCTCCCCCGCCAAAAACAAAACAGGAAAAACTGGCAAAGTCCCTGATATGACATGAAAGGATATAGTCTGCAAAGCTATGACATGTGGTGGCATTTTAAAAGTTCCCTCACCATACATCTGATGGGTTACCATGAAAGCCCTGGGGCAGAGCAGGGACTGTGCCTGAAACGGAACCAAATGAGTTAAAGACCGTCACAGGCGAAAACTGAGCAACAAAACTCTGGAAATGTTAGGGGGGGGGGGGGGGGGAAGGATATACACATAATAGAAACATTGCACATTATGAGACCTATGAGGCACTCAAAATGTCCTAATCAACTAAGTTTATTTGAAGCAATAACACTGTCAAAACAATGTCATAATGCAGCCCCAGACTAAAAGGTGCTCCTCTTAACCTTTTCTTGCAGTGGTCCTGTAATTATTCACGTGCTGTACTCCCCCCACACTCTTCCTCCTTGAAGACCAATTTAAGTTTAATGTATTCCTTTTGCACATAACATCTTGAGTCATATATTTTGGTTCTTTTATTGTTAAACTTGTACAGGGCATAAAGTTGAGTCTGTCACATGAAAAGTTTGCACCTAATTTTCCAGCGACTCTGAGCAGCTCCAGAGCGGTTCATGCGGGGGCCTGAAAGCAATTTCAGCAGCAACTGCAGTTAACATCTGGGTGACAAAGGATTTCCCAATTTGCTTTAAAAACAATGCCTGAAGCACAAAGCTGCATCCTCGCTAAAATAGACGTTCGGCGATTAAGAAGAAATTCATACAATTTGTGCAGCATAGAACTAGCGAACAGGGGACAAGGGTCTGTGTGTGATTTCCTTTTAAAACAAAAAAAGAGAGGGCTGTGGAGGAGAAGCGCAAGCTGTCGAGTCTAGAGAGGTGGATGCGGGTTGGATCGGTTTCCATCAAGTAAGGGTAGGAGTCCCTAAAACCGCGGTCCTGCACCCTGTATATACTGCGGGAGGGGGAACGAGAGCAAGTTAGTCAGGAGCGGACGAAAATGCTTCAGCCAGGAAATGGGGGGAGGGGGGATCTCGACAGCATCCTCCCAGCACACGTGTTACGTAATCTTAAACCTGATCACTTAATTTATGTAACCAGTTTATAATCGCCGTATTTCCTTGCAAAGCTATTAGAAGGCACTGGGTGTGAACCGAAGCCATGTGGTACCCGGGCTAGTGGTGTGGGCGTGGGCCAACAAACGCCGTGCAGTCTGCTAAGGGCAGCGAGGGAGCGCCTGCCCGACCCTCTAACGGCCTGAATCCGCGCTTTGCCCTTTGCAGGCGGCAGCAGCAGCAGGTGCAGAAGAAAGCGGGGATGAAGCGCTCCCTGAAGAGGATCCTGCACCCCGGGGCGGAGGAGTACGACGGCGTGGGACTGGAGCCGGAGCCCTGCCAGAAGCCCCCTGAGCTCGGTATCTTTGAGGTAGGTTTTTGTCTTTGAATTCGGTCCCGTGGTACCTAGCACCGAAAAACAAAATAAAAGAAACAAAACAAAACAAAAAAAAAAACCCCCCACCTCCTCCTCCTCGCGCTCTGGGGCTGGGGCTTGTCGATGCTTGCTAAAAAAAAAAAAAAAAAAAGCCCGCCCTTTGCAACTCACTCAGCCCACAGCAGAGCGGCTGAGGGGAGAAGTTACCACCTGCTCAATAAAGGCAATACCAGCAAACTTTCCGCCTGATTCACTAAGGCTTTTCTCCCATTCTGTGTCTATGGGGAAAATACCTCGATGAATCAGAGCCAAAGTTTTCAACATCTTGTTAGATTTCAAGAGAGAAATTTGAGGAGCTTTTTTTTTTTTTTTTAATAGTATTGTGGCTTTTCCCTGTCCTGTCGCTTTCTTACTCCAGTTCCTCTGTGGAAGCTTTGCAGAATCTCTTGGGCTTCTGCGACTATGTTACTGCTTCTCAGCCCCTTCCTGGCCTGCCTCGGTATATCTTGCTCTGACAGGTCCGCGGCTGCCAAGGGCCAGTGATTTTTAAGGGAGATTTTAAGCATCAGCGCAGCACATTGCATGCCACACCCTCATTCCCGATTCCTTCCAGGAAAAAAAAAAGTGTTGTTGTGGTGAATCTGTGCAGTCTCATGAACCACTTATTACATTTTTTGAAAGACTTTGTAAATGTAAAAGATAAGACAATGCTGTGGAATATGTGGAACAAGACAGTAAGGTAATCTGGACCAAGGTTGTTCCTTTCTTTAAAAGTTAGTAGCAGAATTTTAAATCTGATCTGAAATTCTATAGGTAGTCCATATAAATTCTTGAGCAAAGGAGAAACATGGTCTCTAGGGCTTAGCCCATCAAAGATCCTGTATTCTGTGATAATAGCTAGAGTCTTTTCAAAGATTTCTGAAGGAGACCAATATAAATTGCATTACAGTAATCTAATCTGGAAATAGCCCAGGCCTGAATTGCTGAAAGCCAAATCTGATGTCGACAACATTAGACAAAGTTGGTAAATGGTCCTAAAGGTGGTAGAAACTAGAATGAACTACAGTGATTTGCTCATCCATGCACAGCTTCAAATCAAACTAGTCCCTCCTAAATTCCATACATTCTCCTTTTAGTGAAATCTTAAAATTGGAATTTCCAGTCCATACTCCATAGGGCTTCAGCTTTCTAAGCATTGAGTTTTAGTCTGTGTTCTCTAACCCAGGAAGCAATAGATGTCAGATCATGATTTATTTTATTTAACTCTTCAAAAATAGAATCTGCCAGAAGTCTTCATAGGAAGGGTAATTTTTCAAAGGGATTTCTGCGGTATAGTAGTGCTTTACCTTTTGAAATGCTCCTTTAGAAAACTCTGCTTAAAATTACGCACATACACACTGCATACACTTTTAAGGAGACTGATGCTTTTTTTAAAGAGTCTGAGCATCGTTGGTATGTATGCGCATACTTTTTGATTTAAAAAAAATTACAGTAAAAGCCCCCTTACCTGGCTCTCATCACCGAGAAAGCTCAACTAATGCATCTAGTAGCAGGGATTTTTTGTTGTTTACTGCTGCCAAGAAAGTTTAAAAAGAATGCTAAGGAAACACAGTAGCTTTGCTCTGTGGCATGTGACTCCTGCATCATCCCTTCCCCCTCCTGACTCTGTAGTCTCTGGAGTAAAAAGCAGGGATTTCTCAGATAATTGGCATATTCGACTAACTGGCAAGGGCTATTTCCATGCCTCCTGGATAATGGGGCTTTTATTGCATGCACGTCAATTCTCTGGACAAAAACTATTCATACCAAATGGCAAGTGAAATTGTGTGTTAGTTTTGCTGGGATAATTTTTAAAGTGGACTTTTGTGTGCAAGTCTGCTTTAAAAGTTAGCGTAATTTTAGGTGCACGTTTGCTGGCTAATTTATGCACGATGTTACAAAATGACCCCCATATTGAATTATTAGTGCTTTTATGAAAATAAACTGCTCTTATGGTTCCAATTCAAGGCTCATATAAAATGTAAATGTGGGGGTAAGATTTCATTTGCAAAACTCCTTGCTCTGAATCTACTGTATGCAACCGATTGTTTGAACAATCATTGCAGAAATATTTAAGGTTAAATATGAATGTATGCTCCATTTGGTGGCTCAAAGATGCAACAAATACCATTAATAGTTCCATTTATTTCCTTTTCCATTTGCTTGACAATTAATGTACTGTACATTGGACATCTGTTTCTTTTGAACTGAATAGCTCTCTAGTTCAAAACAGAAGCTCAGATTAACAATACTCTTTAATATATACTAGTTGATTTCATTGGGTGATGATACCAGATTGCGAAGCTTCATCATGAAGAATCCTAATAGCTTAAACAGTGTGGACAATGAGAAAGCAACCCCACTGCATTTTGCTGCAGCAAGTGGTAATCTTGAATTATTGATGATGATTACTGATGAATCCTCTGATGAAGGTAAGAAGGGTTCAGTTTATCTTCTTTGAATAGAAACACTTACCAAGGACTAATTACATATAGCTCGAAGGGAGACAGGTTTGCAGAAAATGGTGGTAGTGGCTTATGGCAGTGTGGGTGTGCAGTGGGGAGGAATTACTAAGCATATACGCCAGCATGGTATTGGAAGGTGATGTGCTATTGAGAATACTTTTTTTAAGATCAGAGTTCTCTGAACATTGGGAAGGTAATTTTTTTTTTAATTGGTCTGTAGAGGAGTAAAGTTTGCTGATTCAAAGTACACTTAGGCATTTTAGCCCACATTTTCAAAGCATACGTATGCCTAAGTCTACTTTGAAAATTAGTGGGTACGCATGGAACCCAGCACCGCATACGCATTTGCACCTGTGTAAATCTATGCACAGGTATAAATGTGCGTGCATGGATTTACGCACACAATTGACAATTGAAAATATGCACGTAAATGCTATCCCTGCCCCAGTTCTTGTCCCCCCCCCCCCTTTAGAATGCCTCCTTCTTCTAGTGCATGTGAAAGTACACGCAGAATCACTTCTGTGCATTCTTTTATGTGCACCAACTCTGGGAAATGTATGTGTATAAAACCACATTTATTTACATAAATGCTTTTGGAAATCAGTCCCTAAAGATCCAATGGCTGGATTTTGGGGTGGGGGGGGGGGGTGTTTCTTGCAAGTATAGGGATGCTACTCTGATATCCATTGTACGCTAAACAGTGTGCCACCATATAAAATTCCCCCCTGCAGAACAAAACCATTAGGGTCAGCAAAACTCTCCCTCTTTGTACATATCCTTTATTAAATGCGTTTGGAAAAAATGGTAAATGCATGACTAGTTCTAATAGCTTACATGTAGTAAACATATATTTTGAGTATCACAAAGCTTAACTGAAAATATAACATTTTATTTTCATGAGGTAGCCATATCGTTCATAGCATCATGAGTGGATAGGGTTGCCACCTTTTTCCACAGACGTTAACTGGACATCCTTCACAGTCCTTTTCGCCCCCCCTGATCTTCTCATTGCAAGATCTGTCTCCCTTCCACCCCAACTATCTCTCTGCAGACTATGCCCTCTTCCTCCACCCCCCTCCCCCTTTCAGTTGCAATTCCTGGTCTTGTTTTCCACCCCGTGCTAATTCCCAGTCTCCAGTGGACTGGAAGGTGGAGAGCAGTGCTTCACACTGTGTCGGCTTCCTCTGCTGCTTGGCTGCGGTTTTGTGGTTTGGATCATGCAGTATTGACTGACTGGGTGAGATATATGGGGAACAGTGCATTTCAAATCATGAAGCTAAGGAGGCAGCGGAGGATAACATGGTACAAAGCACTTTTCACTGTTTTCTATTGGCCTGAAGGGGTGGTGTGATGGGGGGAGTGCCAAGAAGGATTTGGAATAGTAAGGGGGTGTGTAAAAATAAATAAATAAATAAATAAATAAATAAAGGGCCATTAGAAATTACCACCATTGAATAAATCTGACCAGACACAGCAGCCAATAAACAAGACTGTCTGTCTAGATGAAAACTGGCCAGTTGTCAGCCATATTAGTAGGTAGTGTTACGGAAATCAAGATTGGTGAGTGCAAGGAAATATTATGATAGGGATGTGCAGTTCATTTTAAAACAAATATCACATCCAAACTGAAAATGGCCTTGTACAAAAATACCCCAAATGTTTCAGTATTTTGTAAAAGAAATAAAATGGCCTCCTTCAGTCCCCTCCCCAGAAAGGCTTGGACCTGGGCTTCGCCCAGCTGGGGCCTCCCAGGCTGCTCTGATTTTCCTGCCCCCCCTCCCCCCTTCATAAAGGTTGCAGGGTCGTGGATCTCCCTAGCCCCCACTTACCCCATCTGTTGGGGTGGATGATGAAGAAAGGGGTAGAAGTGAATCTGTTCACTCCTGTCCTGAATGATTTAAAAAAAAAAAAAATGGTGCTGAGTCCAGCACAGTTATGCAGAAAATGATAATTTATAGCTTGCACTTTTATTTCAAATGATACAGCTCGGTGGCAATTTGTTGACCTTGCCTCAGAAGCAGTTTTAAGTTCTTTCTACAGCTAGCTGAAAAGATCTTTAGAGTGTAATCAGTTTACAATTATGTACTCAAAGAGGTAATCTGGTCCCTTGTCTTTCATTTCCACAGCTTTTCTTAGGGAAATGGAATACAAGCTTTCCATCTTGGTCAGAGTCCTTTTCTTACTCTCATAGCAGTTCCACTCCACTCCATACCCACCCTATTTCTCCTCTCCTTCTGGGGCGCACTTTATATTTGACTTTTGATGCTTTGGTTCAGCTCCTTCTATTAACTGACTGAGCAGAAGAGTTTTATTTCTAGGATGAGAGCTTCGTGATTTATACCAGCAATTTGTTTGTCACCATCTTCCACCTCACTTCCCTGGCACTGGGCTTCAGGTGTCGAATTTAAGTGAATGTCATCTCCTGCTGCTGCCATACCAGTCTCTCAGTTCTTACTGCGAGATTGGCTCTGTGGCGGCAGAAGATGCTACTTAAATATGACTCATGGTGCCGCCATCCTGTGCCACAGAGTTTGGGGGGGGGGGGGGGGGGCAGGGGTATATTGTCCCTCCAGGCTGCCAGCGGAGCCCATTCTGTTAGCAGCCAAAGAATAGAAAAAGGTTGGTGGCCACCTGCAGAACCCATCTAGCTGGTGATTGAAGAAAAAAGAGGCCTAGTAGCCAAGAAGAGGATTTGAAAAGGGTGGGAGATCCTCAGAGTGAGTCATTGAGTGAGAGAAAGGGTGTGTGTTTGTGTGTGAAGTTGAGGGAGAGAGCAAGTGTTTGCACGTGCGAGTGAGGGGAGAGCATGTGTGTAAGTGAGAGGAGAAAGTTTGAGAGTAAAATTCCCCATCCTCTCCTGCTAATTCCCAACAATCTCAGGACACCTGTAAATCTGAAGCTTTGAGATATGTAAGCAACTCAGGGGTCTTTTTTTAATCCTTATTACTTATTGGATCTTTGCTGTTTCAAAATATTTTTTTGGTATCTGGAAATTTTTATATTAGTTTATAATTATTTGATGTTCTATTCATCAGCCGTTTTGAAATATTTATTCTTTTTATTAGTCTTGTTTTACTGCTGTTGATTTTATATTTCTTGATATTTTTGAGGACTGGTAGTGATTCTGTTTTTCCATTGTTGCACTGCGTACAGATAGTGGCTTGTTGCTGTTCCAGTTCAGTTTGTCTGCACTTTTTTGTTTATATTTTACAGTTTCTCTATTATGATTTAGGTGAAGGTCTGTCTGTGTTCTGCATGTGTGACTGAGGTGAAATATTCTGCCAGCATGTAAGCTGTGTGTAGGGATTTCTAGAAACTTGCAGGGTCATTCTTTATTCTGCGATGTGCCAGTATTTTTCTAATTAAAGGGAGGAGTGTGGACGGGCTTTGGGCAGAGTTATCACAATAATTTTCACATTATTGCCAGCAGCAACGTGGGAAATAACTACACCTTTTCCCATGGTGCTATGGGGTCGATAGTGTGTGGTGTGGCCGCATTGCAGCTGGTGAAACCGCACCACCGTGATGCGGCTGGCTGCCCACTATCACTCCCCCTTTTTTTTTTTCGCCCCTCATCATTCTGCTATTAATATTGCCGAATGATGAATCTAGGTGTTGGTTTGCTTTAGTAGGTGTATTGGTGTTTTAGGGCAAATAAAGGTCTCTTAAATGTGCATTTGCTGCAAATGGCACATTTAATTGAGGAGAGAGAGCTATTTCTATAGCACGACTAAAATTATATAATTGGATAATCCTGTCATCGTTTTTGTCCTTTTTTGCCTCTCTTTTCTCCCTTCGATCTGTTATACACTCTTCTTCTTTCGTGCTGTCTCTTATTTCTTCTGTCTCTTGCTTCCATTTTCCTCACCTGCATTCTGGCCTGTTCCTCACCTGATGACAAAGAGAACAATTTTCGAGGGGAAATCCCTGGAGCTGAAAATTATCCTCACCTCAGCGGCTAAATCTAGTCGCCGAGCTTCACATGGGAGAAAGGGTCATTTCAGAGGGTGAAGGAAAGCAGGCACAGGGGTTTGATTCTGCCAATCCCTAGGCGTATGTTCCTGCATGGATCCTACCCGCAACCCAACCAGGTGCAGAGTTTGCAGACCTTCAGACTTCCCACCCTGCTGAAAATTGCCATCAGGGTTAGAGAGCTTTTTTTTTTTTTTTCAGAAGCAATAAAGCAATGAATCAAATATTTACTTGCACGTTGCACCTGAGAAATAACTAGTCCGTACGGGATGTCATATCTGTTTCATCACAATGTTTTGTGTTTCTGTCTAGTACTGAATGTAATGGATTACAAGGGAAACACACCCCTCCACTGGGCTGTGGAGAAAAATCAGATGGAAAGTGTAAGGTTTCTTCTAAGTAGAGGGGCTAACCCTAACATTTTAAACTACTACTTGTTGGCACCTCTTCATCTGGCTGTTCAGTTGCAGCACAACGCAATAGTTGAGGTAAGCCTTTATTCCAACTGCATGTTTTCTAGCAGGGATTATGGAGTGGAGAAATAACAGGAAAAAACCTTTTTGAAAAGAGAGCTTTCAAATTTTAGCATGTTTCCATTTTATGTGGAACAGTTTTAAGTAGCATGTTTAGCAAAGTATTGTGGTTACCATGTTAGTCCACTTGAATATGTAGGAATAAAGATCAACAAACAAGTTGTGTTAACTTTTTTTATTGAACTGACTGAATACTGCTATGCTCCCTTCTTCAGATCAGGGAAGTTAAGAGTTCTAAAATGCTAGTCACAGATGTTTGTGGACCCTTATTTCTAGAAATATTGTACTACTTAGGAAACTATCTGCTGTGTCGTGTGTTGCAAATGTGCAAACATAGTGGCTGATATTATGAATCTGAAAAATTCTGTTTAAAATTTGCAGTAAAGCATAGTTAATATGTGCACAAAGCCAAAGTACATATAAGATCCTAAGCAATACAACTCAGGCAAAATCAGTTTTAGTGTGGGTTTGCAAAAAGATATAATGGGCATGGTAACTAACCACTTCATGAGTGATGCAAAACAATTCAGTATGCTCATGGTAAAAAAAAAAAAATATCAGAAATGCTATGATCACACTGTTCTCTTGCACAGAAACCTGAAAATGCATTGACTAAACAGCACAAGCATGTTACTTACTAAGGGGAAGCTAAATAGGGTGAGTATACTAAAGGGAGCAGGCTCAGTTCTCTTTTCCTCTTAATTCTTCCTGCTGGCTTCCAAGATTCCTGGTATAAGGAGTTGCTTGTCAGTAGAAAGGAAAGAAGTGGGAGAGCTAGTGCATCCCAGGTCAAGATGTCAAAGGAGAATGGATAGTTCCAGGAGAGCAGAAAACTGACATGACTACGTGTTTTAACTATCTGCCTTCTGTGTCAGCGAATGGTGTGTGAGAGGACTTGATTGAAGACTGAAGGGATCATGCAGAGGATAGACCTAGGCAGCAATCCGGCCATCCTGATTCAGAAGGGCATTGGCATCTATCCATTTCCTTCCCCCCCCCCCCTCAACATGACCACTTTTTTTTTTGGGGGGGGGGGGGGCAACGACACCACCATGGCTGTACCACACAGTCTACTACTGCTCAAAACTCAGACATGAGCTCTGCACTGAAACCAAACCAATGATCATAATCAGCTAAAGAAAGCTTTTGAGGCTCAGATTGCTCTTCAGCAGTTTGCAGTTCTGGTTGCTCCATCTCAAGAAAGACATTGTGAAACTAGAAAAGGTGCAGAGGAGGGTGACAAAAATGGTAAAGGGGATGGAATAGCTTTCCTATGATGAGGGGCTATGCTGGTTAAGGCTCTATAGTTCAGGGCCGGGATAAGGGGATTGGGTGCCCTAGGCGAACCTTCTGCCATGCAGCTCGACCTGGGTGTACACCATGAGCCCCGCCGCCGGCTTGGACAAAGGCTCGCTCGGCCAGCTGGCAGCAGTTCTGGGCCTAGCGGAGGAGGTGTGGCAGGTGAGGAAGGTCTGCAGCCGCAGGGCTTAGCTCTGCCCTGTCCTCCTTGGCCTGCATTGTTTCGTGCTAATGCGCTCAGCTGAGACACCGCTCATCCCAGCTCACCTCAATGTGGGCTTGCATTTATACCTTCCCATTCATTCTGTGCTCTTTACCTCTGTTTTTCTGTTCTGGATCTTGCTGCATGCCGTGGCTGCTGCCCCTGGGATCCTGACTGCTGAGAGGAGATATGGTAGAAGTTTGTAAAATCATGAGTGGGGTGGAATGGGTAAATAAAGGCTGGTTATTTACCCTTTCATATAATACTAAAACAAGGGCAGATTCAAAACAGATCATAGTGCGCTGAGTGAAAAAGTACTTTCTATCAAGCTGTGGAATTTGTTGCCAGAGAGTGAGATCAAGGCGACTAACATAGTGGGGTTTAAAAGAGATTTGGAAAAGTCCATAACACATTATTAGCCAGTTATACTAAAGCTATTGCTTCCCTAGGGGTGAGTAAGAGGAATTAAATTTACTTTATGGGATCTGCCAGGCACTTGAGACCCTGACTGGCCACTATTGGAGATAGGATGCTGGGCTTGATGGCCCTTGGACTGACCCAGCATAGCAATTCTTATGTTCAAAGCCTCTGAGTGCCTACAGTGATTTTGGCTTCAGCAAACCTTTGTCGTTTGGGACCTTACAGTATTGCTTGTTAATAATTTGCCTTCTGTAAAGAGGTGGATTTATATTCATGCATGTTTCTCCTCTATCACCTCCTCCTCCTCTTTGTCCTTCTCTTCTGCTTCATGTTATGGTTAAGCAGTGTTTGAGTGGATTTTCGGGTACTGTGGAAGATGACCACACCCACGGGGAGGAGCCCCGTGAGGAGCCACCATACTGGGCTAAACTCAGGACGCACAAACACAGAGTTAGTTCTTTTATTATACAGCTTTGAAAGATACCACCAGAGGTGGCAGTAGTGAGGTCTGGATGTAGCAGCCTCAGGACCCTCAGCAGAGGGGACCCTTCTCACCCCATTGGTATAGGGGAATTCCGGTGCAGGTTTCCCAGCAAAGCAGTACTGTGGATGAGATAGACTGAGGGTTAGACTACTCACTAGATGGTTGCTGTAGGTATGCGAGTCCACCAGGTTGAAGTAGATGGTACAGGTACAGAGGCAGGGAGAGCAGGTCCTCAAGGAGCGAGTATCTGATCCCTGTAAGGCACCTGAAATAAAGCAGAGGGCCCCTGAGGAGTGGGTACCCAGGTTAGCAGTTACCCCAAAGGGCAGAGAAAGAGCTTCCAGCGGCAGCACAGAAGCAGCAGAGTAGCTTAGACTGGCCGAGACCAATTGGTTGCTAACTCTACAAGCTAGAGGGCGGCTTATAGACACGGCGGTAGCCATTTTCCCAAGGTAAGCGGGAGGAGCCATGAACAAGGTGAGGCAAACGAGGTGAAGCCATCTAGCACACTCTGATGTAACACTTCACATCTCTCCATCCTGCTGTTGTCTGGTGAAAACTCTTTCTATATTTCTGGGATTGGGGGCCCTATTGTTTAGTCACTTACCTCTAAGAGGAGCCCTTCTTCCACCTTGCTGCCACCAGATGGAGGAACCCTGCTTTTGTGACTTGCCAGGGAATGGGGCTGGGTCTCCACGATAAAGACTGTCATGGACAGATGTTTAAAAGCCAGAAGTGCTCAATGGCCAGATAAACCCCAGCAAGGATAGTGGTGATCCTGAGAAACATGCTAACACCTTGGAGCCTCATTTGTTTCCACACCAGTATGAAACCACTGTGTGTTGTACATTGTGAAATGTTCACTGCTTTGTTTGACAAGACCTGTTTGTTGTATGAACATGTATATGTTTATTAGAATTTGTGCAAAAAGTGTTAGCTGTGTTTTAATTTGGCAAATTGAAGTATGGTCAAATGTATTCATCCCCAAGGGCCTATGGCAGTGGCCTTCACTAGTTTTTAAGTGGGGGCCATTTTGGATTTAAAGTGATTTGAAGGAGGGCTGACAGATTTTTCCTTCACAGGGCCATTGACCAACAACCAAGTGACGTTTGCCAGTGACTTCATATCTCTAGCTCTCTCTTTTCCCAACCTCCATGCCCCACACACAGCAGTAGCAGTCTCTCCTTCAACCTCCCTACAGTAGCAGCAGCCTTGATCTCTCCCCTCCACACATCAGCAGTAGCAGCCTCTAAATCCTAACCCCCCACACAGCAATAATCTCTCTAACTCCCACTCTTCCCTACAGAGCAGTAGCTTCAGAACATCTACCTCCATATAGCAGCAACCTCTGGATCCCGTTCCCTGCCTGCCCAGCAGCAGCATTGTAAACCAACCTCATGGCAGAAGCCTCAGCATCCCCACACTTCTCCACAGAAGCCACCTAGCAACCCTCTTCCATCTAGCAGCTGCCTATGAACCCTCAGTTCCCTCCACACCCAGCTGCCTTTCAACATTTACTCTTCTCTACAACAGCAGCCTTAATCTCTCTGAACCCTAAATGTCTCCACTCTCCCGTAGCCTCTTACTATGGTCCAGTGCTGGAGATTGGCTGCAGTACGGGACCATCAGTGTCTCTTCTCGTGTTGGGGCACTGCCAATTACATAATTTCTGCCACAACTTCCCACCCATTGGCCATCACTACCTCCTTTTCTCCTTTTTTCCTTGCTGCTCTTCAGCGAGCATGGGCCCACTTTAAGACCTCCCTTGTCATTGGCCTGGGCCGGAAGTCTCTTTTTTTCCCTGCTATGATAGGAGAAGAATGCAAACTGGAAGCCACACCACCACAGGGTCACACTAAGGGTCTGCAGGAGCCTCGGGTGGTCTGCGGGTCTTTCCTTGAATAACACTGGCCTACGAGTACAGTTGTATAGGGTCATCTTCTGTTCAAGGCTTGCTTTTTTTCAGGATTTCTGTTTCTAGTTAGCTGTACCCTAGTTAGCATGAACATGCTCCATTTAGCATGTTCATGCTAACTAACTTGTTCTCACTAAGTAACATGTTCACGTTAGTAAATTAACACTATATTATTTATTTAAAGAGTCTTCTATACTGATGTTAGTCGAAACATCACCTTGGTTTACATGGAACAAAAGCAATGGAAATTACAAGTAGAAGGGGAAGGGGTACAAAAAACCAATAGGAGAGCAGAGAAGCATAGGAACAAACAACAAGTGAACTATAATGTCATAAGAACAAGGTCATAGTCAAATTCAGGTCATGATCCATCACAATTCAATATTCATCAAGGGTGTTGGGGAAAGGCTTGTTTGAATAGCCAGGTTTTGAGCTGGGCTCTGAATTTGGTGATGCAAGGTTCAAGTCTAAGGTGGGTTGGGAGTGAGTTCCAGTGCATAGGTCCAGCAATGGAGAGCGCCCGATCCCTTGTAGCTGTGAGGTGTGCTTTCTTTAGGGATGGGACATGGAGGGACCCTTTGTTAGTGGTCCTTGTCGGTCGATTCGAGCAGGCAAATTGGAGGGGATCTACCAGCCAGTTGGAGTGATGTGAATATAAGGCTTTATGGATAATGGTCAGGGATTTAAAGAGGATGCAGGAGGGAATAGGGAGCCAGTGTAGGTCCTTCAGTATAGGGGAAATATGGTTGTATTTGTGAGCGTTGGAGAGGGTTCTGGCTACAGTGTTCTGTAGCATTTGGAGGGGCTTTAAGGAGGAGTAGGGTAGGCCAAGTAAGAGGGAGTTACAGTAATCCATCTTGGATGCCAGTGTAGCCTGGACGACAGTGCGGAAGTCACTAGCGTAAAGGAGAGGTTTCAGGTTTTTTTAAGACTTTAAGTTTGAAGAAACCCTCTGAGTATGGCACTGATATGTTTTTTGAAGTTCAGTTGTTGGTCGATTAGGACCCCCAGGTTCCTTGCGCAGGGCTGTGCATGAGGAATCTTGATAGAGTCAATTGTGAGCGCGGGATTGGTAGGGGGGGTGATGGGATATGAGGAGGAGTTCAGTTTTGGCAGTGTTTAGAGCAAGGTGGAGGTTGGTAAGTAAGGAGTTGATGGCAGCGAGATGGTTTCCCACCATCCGAGCTGGTATTAAACAGCATCCAGTTAGCGAGTTCTTTCTAAATAGTGTTGAGGGTGAGTATGTCCCCCCTTGTGATGCAGAGTGGTCAGGACTAGCCAGAGAACAGATTCCAGGCTGGATTCTGGCAACAATCTTTATAAGCTTCTTTATTGTTGAGCAATAGTAAACAAGTTAGCTGGTTTGTGCAATTCAACAAAAATATTTCTAACTTACAGTTCATATTATCAAGGCTTCAATCTCTCTCCCTGAGCCTCCCTCATCTCTACTTGCAGTGATCCACCCTATCCCATATTCCTTGGTGGGTTGGGATTTAAGGAGGACCGATACAGATAGCTGTACCTGGTCCTTTAAGGTGTTCTGAGGGAGTTCCTTGCATGCTCCCTCACACCCCTCATTTGCATATATCATCCCTTTATTTGCATGCATAGACAAATATTCTTGCACACTCATGGAAATGTCTGTTAAGACTCCTTTAATGTGCATAGTAATGTCTTCCTGGATAGTCCACTATTTTTAGCATGCTCAGAGTCAAGAATGTCTTAACCTGCATCTGAAGTTTATTGTATATGCCCATAATTCAGAGATGAGTTTCTAATATGGTTTAGACCAATCTCTGCTCAGAGAAAATTTACAAAGGGACAGAAGTTGTTAATAATGCTGACTTTTATTTCATTCTGCACAAATATACTAAACATTTTTCCTAGGAGAATGTTTGGGCATGGTTAATGAAAATGAGGGTGTTTTAATGTTGTGTGCGATAGTGTAATGCATGTTTTTAATGCTAGAAAAAAAACTACACCTTTTTTGCTGGTGTTATGCTGTGCGATATGCCCAAAATGGGATTTGCAATAAATATTACAAATCCTGTTTTCGGCAGGAGAGGGTGGAGTGGGAAGGGAGGGAGTGAGTGAGAGAGAGCCTATGGGGTGGCACCCATATTAGGCAACTATTTATACCACAGTAGGAGGATCAACTAGTAACTCGAGGTTAATTTTTGGTGGTGGTCCAGTTTTACATTCTCAGTCAGATATGAACAGCATAGTGCATATCAGTGAACATTTGATGTGATTTGGAATGAAGAAAGGAACACAAACTTGAGATTTCTACAATGTACTCTTGCCCTAGCTTGATGCACTCTCTGCCTAGATGCTATGCAGGGTTTTCTGCACGTTCTACCTAGGTGCTATCAAGCTAGGGCGAGAGTATATTGTAGGAGTGATAAAGTTACCCTAACCACACCCTGTTTTTTTTTTAATTACAGGCACTATTCATGCAAAATGATAAATCTAGGCCAAAGTTAGGTGCTCTGCCATTTAATAAAAATTGACCTATGTTCTTTAAAAGCAAATATTTATGTATTTATTTATGGATTTTTATATACCGGGAGTTCCTGTATACAATACATATCGCTCCGGTTCACAGTTAAATGGTAATAACTACTGCCGTGTGGCAGTTTACATGGAACAAATATTGATGTAGTCAGGCAATTTCTTCTTTAGTTCCTATGCCTTCACTAGATTAAGGATATATAAATATACATTTCTAAAGATTATCACAATTGTATTTATTCCTACAAACTGGTGTCACCTGCAACTTGCTTTTGGCCCTTTATTTCTGTGCATTTGGTGAAATACCACAACCACCGCTTTACTTCTTTCAAGCACTAGAGAATAATATTTAACATCGGTCATTGGGATACCAATTTTTATATCTGTGTAGAAATAGTTTGTTGGGAACACATTATTTCTTGCCATCCAAAAACAATGTGCAATATTTACTACTTTAAAGAGAATATTTTAAGAACATTTCCTATGATTTAAAAACTGAAGTGCACAATTTAGATGGAACAATACTGAGAATACTGTGCAGGGTTTTCTGCTTCATTTATTGTTAGGAGAAAGAGCTTTCTTATTTTGCTGGCTGTAAACTCATCTTGCACAGCTTCTGAGTCCCTCTCTTTAGCTGCCAGCTTGGTCTTACTGTATGAACTCTACATATTGTCCTTTTAGCCTTTTGCTCCCCAAATCTTAGCTTTAGTAACACTATTGTAAATGAAGGTGAAAGCAGGTGTCAAAATGTAATATAAACGGCGCCTCAATTCACAAACGTTAAAATAAATAATTAAAAAAATCTGACGTTTTGTTCTTGCTTCTCGTTTGTGTTGTATTACTTAGCAAAATATTTTTCTGTTTGCCTAGGTTCTGGTTTCTCACAGCGGTATTGATATTGATCTAGAAGGAGAACTTGGAAATACACCCTTAATGATGACATGCTGCAAAGACAATTCTGAAGCACTTAATATTCTGGTTGGTATATTTATTTGTATTTCTTGGTGTCCTATAGCCATAAGAACATAAATTGCCATGCTGGGTCAGACCAAGGGTCCATCAAGCCCAGCATCCTGTTTCCAACAGAGGCCAAACCAGGCCACAAGAACCTGGCAATTACCCAAACACTAAGAAGATCCCATGCTATTGATGCAATTAATAGCAGTGGCTATTCCCTCAAACTTGATTAACAGCAGTTAATGGACTTCTCCTCCAAGAACTTATCCAAACCTTTTTTGAACCCAGCTACACTAACCACATCCTCTGGGAACAAATGCCAGAGCTTTGTGCGTTGAGTGAAAAAGAATTTTCTCCAATTAGTCTTAAATGTACTACTTGCTAACTTCATGGAATGCCCCCTAATCCTTCTATTATCCGAAAGTGTAAATAACCGATTCACATCTACTCGTTCAAGACCTATCATATCCTCCCTCAGCCGTCTCTTCTCCAAGCTGAACAGCCCTAACCTCTTTAGTCTTTCCTCATAGGGAAGCTGTTCCATCCCCTTTATCATTTTGGTAGCCCTTCTCTGTACCTTCTCCATTGCAACTATATCTTTTTTGAGATGTGGCAACCAGAATTGTACACAGTATTCAAGGTGCGGTCTCACCCTCTGTGTATTTCAAGCATTATTTCAATATCTTTTTCATTTCTTAATGCAATGTATTCTGTTTTGAGAGACCAGACTCTTTGGTGTCAGAGCACAGAGGAAGAGTAAATAAATCTCCGTTATGCAGTGTACACAGTTCTTTAGGAAGCACATTGAAATTTTGCTGTTTCTAGAGATTTCATGAATGTGAAAACTCTACATCATAAAACATCTGGTATATGCTAAGGGTGACACACAAATGGTATAAAGAACACCACTCTGCAGGGAAATAAGGGAAGGATATGAAAGAGGGTGCAGGGCTGCAAAAGGAGGATGGGGTGGGTGAAAGAAAGCAGGAGAATGAGGAGAGGATGTAAGAAAGGAGAGGGGTAAAGAAGGGGCAGGAAAGCAATAGAAGGATGGAAGAGGAAAAAAAAAAAAGAGGGAAAGGTATTAGGAATGAGAGAGTTAGGGGAAGGGGAGCAGGGCAAGGGAGAACTTAGGGAAAACTTGTGAAAGTGGCCACCAGCAAAACTTAGTGGCAAGACTGAGGTCATCAAAAATTTGTTGTGAGAAAAACCTGCGAGGATGACTGAGTGATATCGTTTGGGCTGGCACAGGAACCACGCTGATTCCTGCCTTTTCTCATGCAGTTTCAACTTTTATTCACAAACGACAAATATCATCAATAATTGCCTACCTATGCAGTAATCTTACAACACAGCTTCTGAGGAAGGGTTAGGAGCTCATACTCTTGAAGACGTGGGGGCCTCCTGATCCCAGCTGGGCTCACACTCTTATTCCCCTCCCAGCAGGGTCCTGCCCGTAGAGCTCTCTCTCTGTAGGATTTAAGGTGGACCAGGCTAAATACCTGGTTCTGTACAGGTTAACAGAGTCACTCCATCACACCCTGGTTTATAACAACTTTTTACAATAAAAATGCTCAAAGCATAGCACAACTTGCTATAGTGTTTGAGAATTAAGCACGGGATGTGTGGTTCCTTTTTTTAAAATATATGCTTGATTAAAGGTTTATAATCGAGGACACCTAAATTTTAATTTTGAAGGTAAAGTGTTTTTCATCTGCTGAAGAAGCACAGTTCTCAGCAAGAGGTAAGGCAATCTTGCATTTTGAAAATTCTGTTCAGTCAACAAGCAGGGATAAATTAGCCATGAAATGTGAGTGATGTCATCTGACTGTGCTGAACGGGTCCATCTCACTAGCTCAGTTTTGTCTTTTTTTTTTTAATACTGAGCTAGATCTTTTACTACTGTTCCACATGTGTGCTGCCTCGTGAGCCTCTCAGCCTTTTTTTTAATTCAAGTTTCCGCATGGATGTGAACCCTCTCTCTTTTCAATTTTCTGAAGTTCTTTAGCTAACTCGTCGTTAGTTGCCTTGCTGCCTTTGGAGTGTTACCTTTTCCCACCAAAAAACAAACAGATATTGCAGGATGTCTGGCTCCAAGAAGGCCACCTCCAATGGCATTAAAGATTATGGCTGTTGCCACAACTGTGGCTTCGGCCTCTGCTGTAGTTTAGGGATTAAGCGAGGATGTGGAAGTGTTGAGCACAGGAAGCTGTGAACTCATTGGGGTGCACTGAGGCGATTTCCCTTTCCTCTTGGGGCTGGTCGGTACAGAAGAAAAAGACGCATCACTCCTTGGAGCTGGTGGTGCAGTCAGTACCACCGAGGCAGAAGTCTGAACCAAAGAAGGCTACCTTGACCCACCACTGGCTCTAAGTGCCATCAACCTACCAGCCATTAGTGCTATTGATGCTTCCGCCCTGGCATCATCGATGCATCAAGGTCACAATACAAAGTCCTTACCATTATCCATAACATGATCTGTAGCAATAATACAGAATGGCTGATTGCCTAGTTACATCTGTTTGTTCTGAGTAGGAATTAAATGCGCTCCATGTACTGTTGGAACTCGGAAGAAAGCCTTTATTAGCAGATCTTAAGTGAGGTTAGAGAAAGGACGCTCTCTCAATTGCTGGACCAAAACTTTGGAATACAATGGCAGTTCTATGTTCACAGAAAAGACAGCAAGCAATTTAAAACAGATCTTAAGACAAGGCTGCTTAGTTTAGCATATGCTGACTAAGACAAACAGAAATTGGTGGTCAGAAGAGACAGAAAATAATTCTCATTGTAGCTATTTTGTTTTAAATGTAAATGAATCCATTTTATATTTGAATGTATATAATTTTAGGTTTTACACAGTTTTTGTTGTAAACCGCCATGATTGTTAACATCAGAATGATGGCAAATAAATAAATTGGGAGAAATCCAAAATCACAAGGAATCGGAGCAAAGTACTGCATTCCAACTATATCAATGCCAAACGCCAAAGGAAAGATTAAATGATTTCTTTGCTTCGGTGTTTACCGAAGAAGATGTTGGGGAGGTACCCGTAATGGAGAAGGTTTTCATGGGTAATGATTCAGATGGACTGAATCAAATCACGGTGAACCTAGATGTGGTAGGCCTGATTGACAAACTGAAGAGTAGTAAATCATCTGGACCGGATGGTATATACCCCAGAGTTCTGAAGGAACTAAAAAATGAAATTTCAGACCTATTAGTAAAAATTTGTAACTTATCATTAAAATCATCCATTGTACCTGAAGACTGGAGGATAGCTAATGTAACCCCAATATTTAAAAAGGGCTCCAGGGGCGATCCAGGAAACTACAGACCGGTTAGCCTGACTTCAGTGCCAGGGAAAATAGTGGAAAGTGTTCTAAACATCAGAATCACAGAACATATAGAAAGACATGGTTTAATGGAACAAAGTCAGCATGGCTTTACCCAGGGCAAGTCTTGCCTCACAAATCTGCTTCACTTTTTTGAAGGAGTTAATAAACATGTGGATAAAGGTGAACCGGTAGATATAGTATACTTGGATTTTCAGAAGGCGTTTGACAAAGTTCCTCATGAGAGGCTTCTAGGAAAAGTAAAAAGTCATGGGATAGGTGGCGATGTCCTTTCGTGGATTGCAAACTGCAAACTGGCTAAAAGACAGGCATTTTCTTATGTTCTTATGAATTTAAAGGTCCAAACTTTGAATTCATGCAAATGAATTATTTTGATTTATTTTCAATATGGCAACTCCATTGCTCAAATGCCAAACTGAAATAGTTCTTTTTTAGGGTCCCCCGACACGGATCCCATGTTTCGACCGAAGGCTGCGTTGGGAGGGACAGGATAAATTTAAGAAACTTTAAATGCAGAGTGGGATTCATACAGCTGAAAAGGCAAGGAGAGTCGTGTCGGGGGACCCTAAAAAAAAAAAGAACTATTTCAGTTTGACTTTTGAGCAATGTTTATCTCTATGTTTGTGATTTTTCTCTTTATGATAGTTTTCACAACATCAGTGCAAAAAAACTCATGAAAACTATCAAAGAAAAAAAATCACAGAAACATATAGATAAACATAGTTTAATGGAACACAGCCAGCATAGATTTACCCAAGGGAAATCTTGTCTCTCAAATCTGTTTTGTCTTTTTTTTTTTAAGGGGTTAATATTCAGACAGTTCGGCTAGCAAAGTCAGCCAGATAAACTTATCCAGCTCACTTTGGAGGTATATTCAACAGTGAAACTGTACTATTGAATCTAGCCGACTACCTTACACTATCTGCCAGCTAACTTTAGGGCAGCTCTTTGGCCCAACAAGACTTAGCCGGCTAAGGGGGTCATTTTCCAAGGAGTTACCGCAGGAGATAATTCCGCAAATCGAGCTAACAGCCATTAAGCGAATGCAAATTTTTAATTTTGTATTCAGGGGCGGAGCATATGTAAAGAGAAAGAGAGAGAGAGCAATTTGCGCTAAGAGCGTGTTGCATGGCTGTTATCGCAATTTGCGATACACATGCTTATTAGCATAAGGTAACACCCCTTTTTGGTATCGCATGCAATACCAGAAAATGAGGCCCTAAGTCATCTGGCTAACTCTGAATATCGGAGTTATCTGGTTAACATAGCCAGCTAATTCAACTCCTTCCAGTTATACCCCTAAAACATCCCTAAGTTAGCCGGTTACAGTGTAGACGGCTATCTTATTAGCCAGATAAGTCCCCAAATATTTATTTAGAAACTTTTATATACCGGTATTAGTGGGGACATCATACCAGTTTACATTTGAACAAAAGGCTGGAAAGTACATGTTAACAGGGAAATGGAACTAGGAGAGGGTTTAACCAAGGGTAGCGTGGAAAATAAGATTGAACAGAACAAGCAGAGGTTAACAAGTAGATTAAACAAAACAAGTATAGTTACCCAACATAATTAGTTAGTTCCTTAATATAAGGAAAGTGTGATCACCATGGGGGTAATGCATGGGAGATACGATGGAGGATGATCTATTCTGGATATATTCATGTAGCTGGCTAACTTCTGAGTTAGACAGCTAAATGCTTTTGAATATGGACCTCTGGATAAAGATGAGCCAGTAGATGTGTATTTGGATTTTCAGAAGGCATTTGACAAAGTACCCTATGAGAGACTTCTTAGAATATTAAAAAAAAAGTCATGATGAGACAGGAGGCAAATGTACTTTTGTGGATTGCAAACTGGTTAAAAGATAGGAAACAGTAGGATTAAATGGTCAGTTTTCTCAGTGGAGAGAGCTAAACAGTGGAGTGCTTTAGGGATCTGTATTTGGACTGGTGCTTGTGATGCTTTCACCGGTCCATACACCATCAAGTGCATCAGTTCCAGGGTCCAATCCCTGAACGAGCTTTCCTGACCACTCAAACTCAAATAGAAGTTCAAGGTTATTTATCTTTACAAATCCTCAGGCAGGGTTTGAACCCTCCCAGCCTGGATGGAAGGCAGACGCCCTCCCCACTGAGCCAGCAACTCAATTTCCAAAGACTGGCTTCAGAAGTTCATCTCACAAAGTCCAAAGTCTGGCCCCATGGGCCTAACCGCCATCTCCCTCCGTACCTCTGGGATATCAACTCTTCCCAAAAGGTACAACCACCCACTGGCAGTCTCTCAAACAATATCCTTAAGTAGGCACATCCAGATAGTCACCCAGCCTGTGTCTCCCAGCTCACCTTCCTGGAAGTCACACCAGTCATCCATCTTCCATCTTAGTAGGAGCACCAAAGTTCCAGTCTTGCAGAACAGCAGGTAGCATGGTCCTTCTCCTTCAGTCCCCAGCAGGAGACTGACTCTGCTGGGTTAGGGAGTCTCTTTTATACTCTGTAACTCCTCCTCCTCTGCCAGCTGATTGGCTCTGAGGAAGTCCCACCCTTAACCTCCCACACCTGTGTGTTTGTCTCTATGGTTACAGGGGAAGTCAGTGTATATCCTTGACTCTGTGTCACCTGGGTTTTCTTCCCCCTCCTTCTAGGACTTTGGTTCCAGGGAGTTTTTGTTCCTGGCTTTATTCTTCCTACCCAGTCTAGCATAGTGACCCGTCACAGTGCTTTTTAATATATTTATAAATAATCTAATAAGGGGAAAGACGAGTGAGGTAATCAGGGTCACCAATCTATAGTTACCCAGATTACCTCTGGAGCTCTTTTTAAATATTGGGCTTACCTTAGCCACCTTCCAGTCTTCTGGTACAAGAGACAGTTTTAATGATAGGTTACAAATTACTAGTTTATAGATCTGAAAGAACATTTTTGAGTTGTTTCAGAACCTTGGGGTGTATGCCATCAGGTGACTTGCTACTCTTTAGTTTGTCAATCTGGCCTACTACATCTTTCAGGTTCACTGAAATTTGGTTCAATTCATTCGAATCATCATTCTTGAAAACTGTCTCTGGAACGGTTATCTCCCTAACATCTTCTTATGTAATCTTTCCATTGTGGCCTTATGTTCCCAAAGTGCCCCTTTAACCCCTCGATCATCTAATGGTCCAGATGACTCCCTCATAGGCTTTCTGCTTCAGATATATTTAAAAAAGTTTTTATTGTGAGTTTTTGCCTCTATGGACAGCTTCTTATCAGGCTAAGAGAGAATTTAACTGTCCAATGCTTATACTTTTTTCATATTTTCTTCAGATGGATCCTTCTTCCAATTTTTGAAGGAAATTTTTTTTTTTTTTGCTAAAATAGCCTCTTCTACTTAGACTTTTAATCATGTTGGCAGTTGTTTGGCTTTTCTTAATACTTGGAATACATCTGGACTGCGCTTCTAAGATGGTATTTTTAAACATTGTCCATGCCTATTGTACACTCTTAACCTTTGCAGCTGCACCTTTGAGTTTTTCCCTAACTATCTTCCTCAATTTATCAAAGTCCCCCTTTTGAAAGTTTAGTGCCAGAGCTGTAGGATGTCAGGAACTCCATGCTGTGTCTCTCGATGGGAGCAGGAGATGATTTGTCCAGAGAGAGGCAAGCTAGTTGTTATAATAACGTGTGTTTTGTGGATCCTTGCGTGCGATGGAGATGACCACGCCCACGGTGAGGAGCCCCTTGAGGAGCCACAGCACTTGGCTAGACTCGTACACACAAAACACAGGATAGTTTTTTATTAGACAGCTTGAAGGCATCCACCAGAGGTGGCAGTAGTGAGGCAGTCTGTAGTTGCAGTCTCAGAGACCTCGGCAGAGGGAGCCCTTCTCTCCCACATGATGTCAGGAGGTTCCGCAGCAGGTCTCCCAGCGAGGAGATACTATGGATGAGATAGACTGAGAGTTACTCACTAGGTGTTTGCTGTTGGTATGCGATTCCACCAGGTATGTTGAAGAAGGTACAGGCAGGGAGAGCAGGCCCTCAAGGAGCAAGTACCGGTTCCCTGTAAGGCACCTGAAATAAAGCAGAGGGCCCCAGAGGAGCGGGTACCCAGGTTAGCAGTTACCCCAAAGGGCAGAAAGAGAGCTTCCTGCAGCAGCACGGAAGCGGCAGAGTAGCATAGACAGGAACGGATTTGAGTCCTTGCTAACTCAACGAGCTAGCAAATAGTGAAGGTAATATACCCGGATGGCATGATGTCAGCATGAGGGAACGCCCTCGAGGTTCGCGCCAAGGGTGGTACAAAGACATGGGTTGCGCGCGCGCACCCTAGTAGGTACCTGGGAGGAGCAATGACGGGAGGCTGCACCATAGCTGTTCCGGGGATGCCAGAGAGGTTGGTTTGTAGACGCAGTGGTAGCCATCTTTCCCAGGTAAGCGGGAGGAGCCGTGAATATGGTGAGGCAAACGGGGCGAAGCCGTCCAGGATCGACACGCAACACTAGTGCTCAGGGCAGGTTCAGAAACAGCATCTATTGCTGGCTCTTGTCCTCCCCCCACCCCATACAGATGATATGGGGTTGGGGGCATTGACCAACTGTCAGCTGAGTTGGTAGGAAGGATGTCAGGAACTCCATGCTGTGTGTCTCAGTGGGGGAAGGTGATGAAAAATGCCTAGATTGTCCAGAAAGAATCTTCCTATATATGGCAGAAAGGCAGACCATCTTAATCAGCCACTTGCCTAGCAACACTTCATAAAAATGTTTGCCTAATCAGAAAAGTCTGTAAGAAGACTTTCAAAGGTTTTAATGCATAATATAAGCAGGATTTCCTGAGACAGAGAATTCCAGAATATGGGAGCAGCAATGGAGAAAATCTGCTGTCTTGTATCTACTAATTTAGCAAAGTCTTAAATTTATTTTCCTCCATTAACTGGCAAAAACACCACAACCCCAAAGTTTGCCAGTGGACCCAGTTTATGACCTTATCAGCAATTTTAAAAAACGATTAAACCAAATAGGCAAGTGCATCGACAAAGGCCAGGATAAAGATAGAATCTGTAGCAACTTATTAAATACATCAACAGTAGCTTGCACCACTTGAGAAACACTCAAGAACTGGAGCAAAGACATGATACTGGTAATAAAGAAATGGGTATAAGCAATACAGGCACCCTCTTTCATACTGCAACCAGATAGTACAGAAAACACTCAGAATCTCCCACATCCACAAACTAACTTGTAGTAAAATAAAAGCAGCGTGATAAGTGAAAAAGTCTGGGAAGTTAACACCTCCTGGATCCTTTGGCAGTTTCAGTTTAGACAATGCAGTTCTAGGGGAGTTTATGCTTCCAAAGGAAGTCAGAAAGAATTCCCTCCAACTTTTTGCATAGAGGCCTCCCAAAGGGCAGCACAAGGATACTCAATACATAGTTTAGCTTTGGAGCCACAACCAAATTAATGGCTTCCATATGCCCCCACCAAGATAACAATGAAGTGGTCCCCTCTTTCTTTAACTGTTTGGCAATAGAGATCAAATAAGTGATACTCTTTTCAATGATGGCTTCTATATCCCTTTCAAAGCAAACTCCAAGATATTTGATACCCTCCCCAGCTCATCTAAAAGGAAACTCCACTATATCTGCTGGATTTATAACTTTAGTCAATGGTAACTCTTCAGACTTTGACCAGTTAGCTTTGTACCCTGATATCAATGAAAAGGTAGGCACAATAATCAATAATCTCGGGATGGAGTGTACTAGTATTTATTCCAAAATATCATATAGAGATAATTTAAATTCCAATTGATTGTATCAAACACCTTCTAATTCAGAATCCCCTCTAAAAGCAAGGGCCAAATGCTCTAGTGGCAAATTAAACTGAAGTGGAAACAGGGGACAGCCCTGACTTGCTCCCCTAAGCACCGATAAAGGATCAGAGAGTAAACCATTTACATTCAGTTTAGTCTGTGGTACTGTATACAGTAACTGCACCATTTGAATAAACATCAGGCCAAAACCAAACCATTGCATGACCTGAAAAGGATATTCCCACTCTACTCTATCAAATGCCATTTCATCATCCAGAGAGTGCGCAACCAAAGACTGAGATCTATCAGGCATTAGGAACAAAAGATTGCAAGGTAACCATGAATTATCTGAAATCATATGAACAAGTACAAAACCATTTTGATCTATGTGAATAATTGAATCCATCACTTTAGATACCCTGTTAGCAAGGCCCTTGCCATATATTTTACAATGTACATTGATAAGAGAAATGGGTCTGTAATTCTGTACAAACAATGGGCGAGATTTTAAAATCTACGCCAGATTTTATAACATGCGCGCGCAGCCACGCGCATGTTATAAAATCCAGGGTTAGCGCGCGCAAGGGGGTGCACAATTGTGCAACTTGTGCGCGCCGAGCCACGCAGCCTTCCTCCGTTCCCTCCGAGGCCGCTCCGATTTCAAAGTGGCCTCAGAGGGAACTTTCCTTCCGCCCCCCCAGCCCTACCTAAACCCCCCTTATCTTTAATTTTTAAGTTGCTCCTGCTTCTGGGCAGGCATAGGTTGCGCGCGCCGGCGCTGGCCGCCCGCGATACTAGGCACAGTGGCAAATGGCCGCTGTGCCTGGCAAGACCACCCCGCCCCCTTCTTCAAGCCCCGGGACATACGAGCATCCCGGAGCTTGTGCACGTTGCCGAGCCTATGCAAAATAGGCTCTGCATACGCAGGAGGCTTTTAAAAGGGTTACGCGCGTAACCCTTTTAAAATCCACCCTAATGTGTCCTTTCCAGACTTTCCAAGCATTTACAGTCTTAGTCTCAGAAAAGGCCTCCAACCAAACCTGTTTCCAGAAAACATTGATAAAGCTGTGAAGCTTAGAACCAGAATGGACCTAAATGTGCGATTAAATTAGGTAGGAAATCTGTCTGGACCAGAAGCCTTTTTAGCAGGCAAAGAACCAGTCGCCACCTCTATATCTTCCACTGATAGTTCCTGTTCAGAGTTTCTTTATTAGCCTCAGACAACACAGGTTGTTCCAAACCTTGCAGGAAGTCAGATAAAACCTCCCTGGAATAAACAACTCTGAATATAGCCTTGCATAATGATTCTTAAACATGGTTACTTTGTCCAACTCTCTGGTCACTCTGATCCCAACGCCAGTTTGCAATGCCTTTTTTCTGGTATTTCAAATATTGTGCCAGTAAGTGTCCAGCCTTGTTATTACCTGCATAATAATTAGCAGATCGAGAAAACAATAACATACCAGCTTGATGACTTAAGAGTTATATTTAAAGTTTTTAATTTTTGGAGGATAATAATAAAGATTGATCCTTGGATCTGATATGCTGCAACTCTATTTGATAGTCTTCGCCAATTCTTTCACTTCCAATTGGCGTTTCTTACGTTTTTCAACTGAGTAATTAATAAAGTACCTCTCAGTATCACTCTAAATGCATCCCACCAGATAAACGGAGAAGTAGATTGAATATTATTAAATCAAAAACATTCTGCATATTTATCCTTAATAAACACAATAAAGTTCTCATCAGATAACAATCCATAAAAAAGTTGAACTGTAGAACTACAGGTGCATGATATGAGAGAACAATATTATCTTGTGAGTCGCCAAAAGCACTAGAGACAAGAAAATAATCAGTCTGAGAAGAGGACTGATGAGGCAAGGAGTAAAGAATAAATTCATTTTCAGTAGAATGCTGCAACCTCCAGGGTCTGATAATCCATAGAATCCAACAAGGATTGTAGGACCATCCTGGATTTCTGTGAGATAAACCAAACTGAAGACTGTCTGTCCAAAACTGGTTTAATAGCAAATTTAAAATCCCCCTCCATTAATTTTGGGAATATCACCTTCCTCAAGTCAAACATTGGCCAATGATCTAGTGGATGCATATATGTTCATAAACAGAAACTCAAGGTTGTCTGCTTCAACTTTCTGCTTTACCCATCATCCTGCAGTATCAGAAGATTGAGAAAGAATATTGAGCCCTAATGACTTTTAAACAAAATGGCAACTCCGTTCTTTATACTGATGGTGGAAGAAAATGCAGATTCCCTGTACATACCAGGATCAGTCCAGACAGTGGGTTATCTCCCCCTTCCAGCAGATGGAGTCAAATAGAACTTTGAAGGATGCTTCCTTATAAGGTAGTGCACCCTCTACTAATCCTCTGTATTCTCTTGACTCCAGCAGATGACAGTGGTGGCCTTCGAGATGACTAGAAAGCTATTTTAGGAATTTTCTCTATTTTCCTCAGCTTTCCTTTGTTTTGGATGGATCAAGTCTAATTAAAAAAAAAATCTTTGAATTTTGAATTTTCTGAGGGAATTATTTGGAGAGCTTTCCTGTAGCCTCCGCTTCTGTTTTAGTGGGAGCATTCTATAGATTGCAGGCAGTACTATTTGCAGCTCTCCCCACCCCTCCCATCTCTGTTGTCGGGGTAAGTTTGTTTTTATTTCCTTTTGACAGGTTATTTCTTCTCTTCCTCTCTCCGGGGTGCAAGTCGGTGGTGCCAACCTCTCCCCCTGTGGCTGCTACCCGACCCACTGCCCCTGAGACGCCGTTTTCCTCGGGGCAGCTGGCACAGAGAGGCGTTATTCCTCTGTGCCTTTATCTGTGGGTTGCTGAGGGATAGAGAGAGAGCAGGACTGAAGCAGAGGCTATTACCCGCTTCTTACAGTCATGAACCTGGTGAGCGTGAGGAAGAACAGGCTGAAGCGGAGGTTTTTCCCGCTTCCCGCAGCTTTAAACCTTGCCTGTTTCTCGCGCTAAGAACAGCTGGTTCCCTCGCGGCTCCATCGGGGTTCCCCATGCCTCGTTCATCCAGGTGCTGCGTTTGTGGAGAGCCCGGGTCGAGGGTCTCCCGTGAGGGGATTTGCACAGCTTGCCTCCATGGTGGGGAGGGACCCTCTCAACCGCTGGGCCACTCTGGTTCTCGTCTTCTGGCACACCTCGACGCTCAGGGGCCGGCCCTGATCCTGCTGACTGCGGGAACGGTGGCCATTTTGTCTCCAGACTCGGCTGCTCTGGTGCTAACAGGAGAAGAGCAGGACGCTCCCTTTTCATTTCAGCCGCCGGTTTTGACACCCGTTCCACCTCTGGATCCTTTTCCTCTGTCAGGGGATCTTCCCACTCTTCCTCCATCGGGGCCATCTCCGTTTTCCACGGATTTTGTTCTCCTGCTTCACAATGCTTACCTGGCCAGAATGGGCCAGCACCAGGAATTTTTGGCGGGACCTCCTCCTTCTCCTAAGGTACCCAGAATGGCTGATTCCACTGAGGTCTTGGGAAATGCCCAGACTGTGGGGAGTGCCCAAGAGTCAGTGGTCCCGGGACCAGGGGTACCTCCGACCACCTCAAGCGCTCCAAGGGTCTGTTTGGCACACCCCTCTGCGGGGGTGGGGGGGGGGGGGTCTGTTCCTCAGCAGGACCCGGATCCGGATGAACCTTCAACTACGGCTCAATTGGAAGGGGATGATCTTAGAGTCCTGCGGATCTTCCAGAGGGATGAGCTGGACCCCCTCATTCTACATATCCTACAGGAATTGGACATTGAGGCCCCTCAGGACCCACCTGAGCCTAATCCACCAGCGAAGAAAGGGGACCCCCTTCTGGCTGGTCTACGTCCGCCGTGTAGGTCCTTTCCTTCCCATCCCACGTTCCTTCAACTGTTATCCAGGGAATGGGATTCTCTGGAGACCTCCCTCAAGGTCGGCAGAGCCATGGATAAGCTATATCCTCTCCCGGATGATTTCTTGGAGCTTCTTAAGGTTCCCAAAGTAGATTCTGCAGTCTCAGCGGTGACAAAAAGAACTACCATTCCAGTAACGGGTGGTGCAGCCTTGTGAGATCTTCAAGATCGAAAGCTGGAAGTTTGTTAAGAGAGTTTTCGAGGTGTCCGCCCTGGGGGTCCAGGCGGCCATTTGTAGCTCAGCGAGCAGGCCTCCGCTGGCTTCAACAGCTGCTCAGCTCCCAGGATTTGCCTCCTGAGGAAGCACTTCAGGCAGACCACCTGGAGGCCATCATAGCATATGGAGTAGATGCTCTATATGACATTCTGAGAGAATTGGCCAGATCTATGGTTTCTGCAGCTTCGGCTAGACGCCTCCTCTGGCTTCGCAACTGGTTGGCGGATTCTTCTTCCAAGTCGCAGCTGGGATCCCTACCCTTCAAGGGCAAGCTGCTATTTGGGGAGGATCTGGACCAGATTATCAAGTCCCTTGGAGAGAATCAGGTACACAAACTGCCAGAGGATCACTCTCGTTCTTCTAGGCCTTATAATTCCACTAGAAGCTGATTCAGGAATCAATGTCGTTTCCACCAGGCAAGGACTGCAGCTCCTCGACAACTGTCCTCTCTATCTCAATCCTGGACTCAGTCCTTTCGTGCCCGAAGACAGCCCTGCTCTGGTCCGGCCCAGGGGATGTCCTCCAAGTCTTCACAATGAAGCTATGCTAGCCCACTCCCCGATCCCCAGGATAGGGGGACATCTCTCCCTTTTCTACGAGGAGTGGGTCAACATCACGTCAGATCAGTGGGTCCTGGATATTCTAAGACACGGCTACGCGTTAGAATTTGCTCGGCCGCTGAGAGACAGGTTTCTCTTCTCTCCATGTGGCCCAGTCCAGAAACAACTCATAGTCCGGCAGACATTCGACAGGTGTCTGGCTCTCGGAGCGATTCATCCGGTCCCCTCCTGGAAGTAGGCCGGGGTCTTTATTCGGTATACTTTGTAGTCCCCAAGAAGGAGGTTCCTTCCGCCCGATCTTGGATCTCAAGATGGTCAACAAGGCCCTCAAGATTCCCCACTTTCGGATGGAAACCTTGCGCTCCGTGATAGCGACGGTACACTCTGGAGAATTTTTGTCCTCCCTGGATCTGATGGAAGCTTATCTACACATTCCCATCCTCCAAGTAAATCAGTGTTTTCTGCGATTCAAGATTCTGGGACAGCATTTCCAGTTCCAGGCTCTACCCTTTGGTCTTGCGACCACTTCTCGAACCTTCATGAAGGTGATAATAGTAGTAGCTGCCACTCTCCGGAGGGAGGGCGTCTTGGTGCACCCATACCTGGACGACTGGCTCATTTGTGCAAAGTCCTCAGCCCAGTGCCACCGGGCGGTTGACAAGGTGTTGACGCTTCTTCACTCTCTCGGTTGGGTGGTCAACTTCGCCAAGAGCAGCCTTTCTCCATCTCAGTCTCTAGACTTCCTGGGGGTGCATTTCAACACAGCACTGGGCAAGGTATCTCTGCCCCCAGAAAGGGCTCATACACTCATAGCTAAGATACAGCGATTCATCGGTCTCTCACTTCTAATGGCGTGGGATTACCTCCAGGTCCTGGGATCCATTGCTTCCACCATCGATTTGGTTCCCTGGGCGTTTGCACATATGCGTCCCTTACAGCGCGCCTTGCTCTCCCGCTGGAAGCCAGTGTCTCGGGACTTCCAAGCCATCCTTCCTCTTCTGCAGGGAGCCAAGGACAGTCTCTCTTGGTGGTTCAACCTGTCTCATCTTCTCCAGGGTTTTCCTTTGGACATCCCGAAATGGGTAATCGTCACAACGGACGCCAGTCTCTCTGGCTGGGGAGCAGTGTGTCAGATGAGTTCTGCACAAGGGAAGTGGACGCCGTCCCAAGCAACTTGGCTGATCAATCGCTTGGAGACCAGAGCAGTGCGTCTGGCATTGAAACGCTTCCTACCTCTCGTCCATCATCGTGCAGTCCGAATATTCTCAGACAAGGCGACCACTGTGGCCAACATCAATCGCCAAGGGGGCACGAGGAGCTGGCATGTCTCTTGGGAGACAGACAGGTTGATGGTGGGGCGGAGACTCATCTCTCCCGCCTAGCGGCTTCCCACATTGCAGGCATAGACAACGTTCAAGCCGACTTCCTCAGTCGTCAACAGAGAGTGGGAACTCTCAGAGGAGGCAGTGAATCTCCTGTTCCACAGATGGGGGACCCTCTATCTGGATCTAATGGCAACCTCCTGGAATGCCAAGGCAGCTCGGTTCTTCAATCGCAGAAGAGAGTACGGCGCAGAGGGAGTGGATGCCTTAGTCCTCCCCTGGCCCTGTCACGTTCTCCTCTACATGTTTCCCCCTTGGACTCTGGTGGGCAAGGTGCTCCGGAGAATAGAGTCCCACCAGGGTCCGGTAATGGTGGTGCCGGAATGGCCCCATCGTCTGTGGTTTGCAGACTTGATCAACCTCGCAGTGGACGGACCTCTTCGTCTGGATCACCTTCCACGCTTGCTGCATCAGGGTCCGGTATCTTTCGCCCAGGCCGATCGCTTCTGTTTTGCGGCCTGGCTTTTGAGAGGCACCGGCTGAGATGGCGTGGATACCCAGAGGCTGTTATCTCGACCCTCCTCAAGGCTAGAAAGATGTCTATCTCCATCTCCTATATCGGATATGGAAAGTTTTTGAGAACTGGTTGCCTCCATACTTGTGTCGTCACGGACCGCCTCAGTGACTCAGATCCTATCTTTTCTTCAACAGGGAATGGACAAGGGTTTGGCCTACAACTCGCGGAGAGTGCAAGTCTTTGCCCTAGGCTCTCTACTTCATCAACGAGAGGGAACTTCCCTCTCCTCTCACCCGGATATCATCCGATTCCTCAGGGGGGTGAAGCACATTAAACCCCCAGTCCACGCTCTCTATCCTTCGTGGAGTCTCAATCTCGTTCTCCAAATCTTGGTCGGTCCACCCTTTGAACCCATGCGTTCCGCGACCCTCAAGGATATCACTCTCAAGACGGCTTTCCTGGTAGCTATCTGTTCTGCCCGCAGAATCTTGGAGCTTCAAGAACTCTCGTGCAGAGAGCCCTACCTTCATTTTACGGATTCGGGAGTTTCCTTGCACACTGTGCCTGCTTTTCTGCCCAAGGTGGTTTCTGAGTTCCACTTGAATCAGATGGTAGAGCTTCCGTCCTTCTCAGCGGATGCATCGGCGGATCTACGCAAGCTAGATGTCAAGCATATCCTCATTCGCTATCTGGAAGTCACTAATGATTTTCGCTTTTCTGACCATCTTTTTGTTCTCTGGCATGGTCCGAGGAAGGGGGCCAAGGCGTTGAAAACTACCATTGCTCGCTGGCTGAAGAAGGCGATCTCGGTTGCCTACAATGGAGCGGGTCGACAACCTCCGGCGGGTGTCAAGGCCCATTCTCTTCGAGCTCAGGCTGCTTCCTGGGTGGAGATGCAATCGATCTCGTTCCAGGAGATTTGTCGAGCGGCAACTTGGAAATCGTTACATACCTTTGCTCGTCATTATCGTCTATACATGCAGTCGCCTACTTTTGGCTCCTTTGACTCTAGGGTCATTCGAGCAGGGCTTTCCAGGGCCCATCTACGTAGGGAAGCTTTGGTACATCCCACTGTCTGGACTGATCCTGGTATGTACAGGGAAAAGAAAATTATTCCTTACCTGCTAATTTTCGTTCCTGTAGTACCAAGGATCAGTCCAGACGCCCTCCCTGACTGTTTTTGTTACGCTTGGGCTCCGGTCAGGAGGCGTGAACACCACCCAGCAGGGTGGCTCCAGGTGGAGAGAGACAGGAAGCTTAGAAACAGTGTCTGGTTCCAGGCTGGGTCAGGGCAGGCAGCAATAAGCAGTGTCTAGTTCAGGCTGGGTCAGGGCAGGCGGCAAGGAGCAGAGTCTAAGTTCAGGCTGGGTCAGGGCAGGCGGCAATAAGCAGTGTCTGGGTCCAGGCTGGGTCAGGGCACAGTAAGCAGGGCAAGGCAGGTCAGAAGGCCCGTAGGCCACACACACACAGAAGGCCCGTAGGCCACACACCATAAGCGGGGCAAGGCAGGTCAGAAGGCCCGTAGGCCACACACACACAGAAGGCCCGTAGGCCACACACCATAAGCGGGGCAAGGCAGGTCAGAAGGCCCGTAGGCCACACACATACAGAAGGCCCGTAGGCCACACACCATAAGCGGGGCAAGGCAGGTCAGAAGGCCCGTAGGCCACACACACACAGACAGAAGGCCCGTAGGCCACACACCATAAGCAGAGCAGGGCAGGTCAGAAGGCCCGTAGGCCACACATACACAGAAGGCCCGTAGGCCACACACCATAAGTAGAGCAGGCAGGTCAGAAGGCCCGTAGGCCACACATATACAGAAGGCCCGTAGGCCACACACCGTAAGCAGAGCAGGCAGGTCAGAAGGCCCGTAGGCCAGGTGAGAACAGCGAGGAAGGAGGCCCGAAGGCCGCGCAAGGCAAGGCAAGGCAAGGAAAGGCCCGAAGGCCGCGCAGGGCAAGGCAAGGAAAGGCCCGAAGGCCGCGCAAGGCTAGAGCAGGGAGCCCAGGTGAGCTCGATGCCGAAGCCCCGAGGCAACTGTCAGGCAGGGTTATAAGGGCACACCCAGAACATAGAGTGGACAGAGGAGATGGACTGGACCTGTCCGGAAAGCCAGCACTAGAGGGACCCCTGGTGGTGAGGCGGTTGCACTGCAGCCAAAACTGTAACAGTACCCCCTCCTCAAGGCCTCCCCCTCCTCCTGGGTCCCATCTTAGCAGGGGGTACTCAAAGATGAAATCTGGCCCCTCCGAGGGCAACAACAGCTGGAGCAATTCAACAGGCTCAGATGGCTGAGTTAGAAAGTCTGTTAGTGGTACCGGTTTGAGCCCCTCCGGGGGTGGCAGCAGGACCGGTTTAGCAGGCTCCTCTCGGGGTAGTGCAGCAGGTTCGGGCCCCTCTCGGGATGAAACAGCAGGCTGGAACACCTCTCCGGGCGTTGTAGCAGGATCGGACCCCTCTCGGGGCGATGAAGCGGCCTTGGCCCCCTCCTGGGGCGATGCAGCGGGCTTGGATCCCTCTTGGGGCGATGCAGCGGGCTTGGATCCCTCTTGGGGCGATGCAGCGGGCTTGGCCCCCTCTTGGGGTGATGTAGCAGGCTCGGCCCCCTCCTGGGGCGATGCAGCAGGCTCGGCCCCCTCTTGGGGCGATGCAGCAGGCTTGGCCCCCTCCTGGGGCGATGCAGCAGGCTTGGCCCCTTCTTGGGGTGATGCAGCAGGCTTGGCCCCTTCTTGGGGCGATGCAGCAGGCTTGGCCCCCTCCTGGGGCGATGCAGCAGGCTTGGCCCCCTCCTGGGGTGATGCAGCAGGCTTGGCCCCCTCTTGGGGCGATGCAGCAGGCTCGGCCCCCTCCTGGGGCGATGCAGCAGGCTCGGCCCCCTCTTGGGGCGATGCAGCAGGCTTGGCCCCCTCCTGGGGCGATGCAGCAGGCTTGGCCCCCTCTTGGGGTGATGCAGCAGGCTTGGCCCCCTCTTGGGGTGATGAAACAGGCTCAGATGGCAGAGCAGCAAGGTTTGAAGCAGTGCACATAGAAGACTCAAGTAGCACTGCTGTGGGCTTGATACCTCGAGCCGAACCCTGAGGCTCCTTACTTTGTTTCCGGAGGAGCAGTTTAGAGAAGGCACAGGCAGTTCTAGGACGTCTAGGGAATGTGCTCGTTAGTGTCTCAACAGCAGCTGTGGGAAGCAGAGCCCTGCTAGAGTTCATCAACTCTCTCCGTTTGAGAGAAACCTGTTCCTGAGGCTCTAGCACTGGTCTCACAGAAGCCTTCTTGGCCAGGTAAGTCCTGGGTTTTTCTATCCACAAACTGCCAGCAAAAATGTCTGTTTTAGTTGAGCCAGAAACAGAATACTGGTTAGGAGAGCTGATAGCTTTTTCTAATTGCACAGCTGGTCCTAGAGCAGAACAACGGGGGCAGGGTTTGCCTGGTGGTAACAAACACGGAAGACAGGAGCATTTCCACCACCCTGGTTTAGGAGCCAGACAGTTCAAACACTCCTGATAGACAGAGACATTTTTCTTGTTGCAGTTATTGCATGACCAGTGTTCCTGACCAACAAGTTCACAGGCTAGACAGTTCTGATAGCTTGGATAATTCAAAGTCTGACAGGAATTGCAGGTATAAAACTTTAAAGAAGGAGGCATCTTGAATTAGTGAAAAGTTGACTCACCGGCAGGACACAGACCTATCTCTTCCCCTGGAAAATGTGATGGCTTCGGCATACTGTTACGCTTGGGCTCCGGTCAGGAGGCGTGAACACCACCCAGCAGGGTGGCTCCAGGTGGAGAGAGACAGGAAGCTTAGAAACAGTGTCTGGTTCCAGGCTGGGTCAGGGCAGGCAGCAATAAGCAGTGTCTAGTTCAGGCTGGGTCAGGGCAGGCGGCAAGGAGCAGAGTCTAAGTTCAGGCTGGGTCAGGGCAGGCGGCAATAAGCAGTGTCTGGGTCCAGGCTGGGTCAGGGCACAGTAAGCAGGGCAAGGCAGGTCAGAAGGCCCGTAGGCCACACACACACAGAAGGCCCGTAGGCCACACACCATAAGCGGGGCAAGGCAGGTCAGAAGGCCCGTAGGCCACACACACACAGAAGGCCCGTAGGCCACACACCATAAGCGGGGCAAGGCAGGTCAGAAGGCCCGTAGGCCACACACATACAGAAGGCCCGTAGGCCACACACCATAAGCGGGGCAAGGCAGGTCAGAAGGCCCGTAGGCCACACACACACAGACAGAAGGCCCGTAGGCCACACACCATAAGCAGAGCAGGGCAGGTCAGAAGGCCCGTAGGCCACACACACACAGAAGGCCCGTAGGCCACACACCATAAGTAGAGCAGGCAGGTCAGAAGGCCCGTAGGCCACACATACACAGAAGGCCCGTAGGCCACACACCGTAAGCAGAGCAGGCAGGTCAGAAGGCCCGTAGGCCAGGTGAGAACAGCGAGGAAGGAGGCCCGAAGGCCGCGCAAGGCAAGGCAAGGAAAGGCCCGAAGGCCGCGCAGGGCAAGGCAAGGAAAGGCCCGAAGGCCGCGCAAGGCTAGAGCAGGGAGCCCAGGTGAGCTCGATGCCGAAGCCCCGAGGCAACTGTCAGGCAGGGTTATAAGGGCACACCCAGAACATAGAGTGGACAGAGGAGATGGACTGGACCTGTCCGGAAAGCCAGCACTAGAGGTGCTGGCTTTCCGGACAGGTCCGGACAGGTCCAGTTTTGGCTGCAGTGCAACCGCCTCATGGTGAGGCGGTTGCACTGCAGCCAAAACTGTAACAGTTTTATTGGGTTTGGGATTGCCTCTCTGCTCAAATTGTTCTTCAGTGCCTTTTTTCCTTTGGCTGGTTAATGGTTCATTCTGCAAGTTTGTTGTTTGACACTGTTTTGTGCCTTTTGCACACTGTTATTTGTTACTTAATTCTATTGTTCTTGATCCATCCTGATTTTCCTCTTTGCTTTGATATACTCCATACTGAGGATTAGTAGAGGGTGCACTACCTTATAAGGAAGCATCCTTCAAAGTTCTATTTGACTCCATCTGCTGGAAGGGGGAGATAACCCACTGTCTGGACTGATCCTTGGTACTACAGGAACGAAAATTAGCAGGTAAGGAATAATTTTCTTATCACATATCCACATGTAGATAACTTATTAGATTCCTTATAATTTAAATGTGTTTCCTGTAAAAATAAATAAATAAATCAGGATGTGAATGCTTAAGATGCATCATTTTCTTTTTCTTGATGGGATTTAAATACATGAGTTTTAAATACATCCCATAATAGAAAGCAAAAATAGAATAGAAAAAATGAAAATAGGCTCATCCTACTATGAATCTGAGTAGAAAACAGAGGTATACAAATCATATAATCAAACATAATTGTGGCTGCTGATAATATCGAAATAACCATAGAGAACCACAGAACCAAGTCTGCATCCCACACAGCAAACATAGCCAGCTGCTAAGGAGCAGCAACCTGATAGGCCCCTCCCACGGGACATAAAATAATGAATACTAATAATCTCATTTGCAAAATATAACCCAGTCCCCATCAGAGACCCTCCCTATACCCCCATCTAACACACCATTTATCTCTTGGGAGCGTGGGAGTTGCTTGCTTATTGAGGCAGTTACTACCCTAACCAATTAAGCTAGATCACTTAGATGCTGCTCCAGCAGTGCTCTCTACATTAATGGCGGGGGTGGAAGGGAAATAGAACCAAAAGGTTACTAAGGGCCAAGAGTAACAGATAAGTATGAGAAAAAAAAAGAAACAAGTGTGAAAGCTTGCTGGGCAGACTGGATGGGCCGTTTGGTCTTCTTCTGCCGTTATTTCTATGTTTCTATGTTTCTTACATAACACCTGTAGCGAAAACCAGCATTTCAAACATTCGCCATTCACAACATACTCCTTTATGCCACAAGCATCCAAATACACTCACACATATACCACAGCCTCCTAAGAGCACCCAAGTTTGAAAATATGCATTCTCAGGCATCCCATGAGCAAGAGTCGCTCCGTGCAGATATAGCAGACCCACTACACGCATACCTTTCCTTCATATGCAATAGAATCTCAATATAATAAATGTTAATGTGCCATTCAAGCACAAAACATCAATGTCGCTGATAAACTATAGCACTAAAACAGAACAGTAAGAAGAAAGGTACTGTAAAGGATAACAAAATGTGCACCAAATCAGTAATAAGTCCACAGCAACTAGATTGTGATGTATCTGGATAAAAAATAAATCAAAACTATGAAATAGTGAGGAGTGAGTTATAGAGTCAAAAGGCAGCAGCCGTCCCGCTTCGACGAACCAAGCATGAAACTTCAGGCAAGGCCTTCAGAATCCATAGCATGTCCAGAGACATCAGCCAAAAATTCCCATAGAAGAGATGGATCGTCAACATGCTTGGTCATGTTATTGATAGTCACTCTCATGTGAGCCAGATAATATAATCCATATCAAGCATTCACATCACAAAGCTAACCTTCACAGAGCCAAAAATTGCTTCCAACCTGAAACCAACTTATTGAGATCTGGAAAGATAAGCATGTGCTTTCCCTCATATTGTAATGGCAATTTTACCAGCACATATTGAAGTATTTCAGCCTTTGAGGACATCATAAAATCTGCAAAACAATCAATGGGGATACTTAGCCCCCTGGATCGGTGATGAGGGAGATTTGTGCCCTCACTCTATTTCAAAGAGGAGATCAAACTGCAGATCCAACAACTTGGTCATAAATGACTGCATAAAGTTATTGGAGTTAGTACCTTCAGTTAGGACCCATGTATTTCATTGGGGTGTGGTTTGGCAGTATCCATGCATATAATATAAACCCTGTAGTTTATAGTCTACCTAATACAGTCGCTCACATAATGGGAAAAAATGCAGTCTAGAGACACACTGAAGATTTTTCTCATTGCCTGGGCCTTAAGCGAGAGTCTCCCCCCCCCCCGGGATAAAGAGTCAAGTGTGGGATGGATATGCTAGTTGGAGCAGCCCCGAAGATACAAATTACTTGGGTGCCCTGAGGGAATTAATACCTCCCAGAGAAAGGGTTACAAATATATTTGCGTGTTGTGTGTGGTTTTACTGTGTATGTTATTTTGTTTCCCGCCCCGAACTTTGGAGGGCATGGGTAAGAAATATTTTAAATAAATATTGTTTCATCGCGACCTATTGTTCATATCCTCTAAATTTCTTTCAAGCATTGCCATCTTTTTAATTTGATGTTGAAGTTCCTGAATGTTCTCAGAGTTTACTGGGACTTTTATTTCCACAGCCTCCATACACCCTTTGAGCAAGGAAAAGTCAGATTCCAGGAACGTGAAATTGGACTGGATACTTGCTATTTTTTGTCAAACTATATACTTTAATCAGTACTTTAATTTGCATGATTTCTGCCATTAGCGGCTGAAGAAAAATATCACCATCATTGCTATATTCCATCGTTGCGAGGGATGGACAATCTTATTTCATCCTTTACGCGCTGTGCTGAATGCCAGCAAATCAGTTTTAACCGATTTTCTTTTTAAAATTTCTCCACATATGCAGTAGAAGCGGTAACACTTCAGCACAAATTGGAACAAAATACTGTGCTTACTTGTCAATGCTGGGTACGTACTTTGAGGGGCATGTGGTGTGATTGGGTGCGGACACATTAATGTGGGACTCCTTGCTCATGGGGGGGGGGGGGGGGGCAGCATATGCTGCCAGTGCCTGTAGGTCGGGTGGTTTGGGAGGGGTACATCTTGCTGGGTGGCTTGGCGGATGTCCACCAGGGCATTTGGAAATGTTTAATGGATGTGCTCAGGTGTAATCTAAGAACATGCTGTACTGGGTCAGACCAAGGGTCCATCAAGCCCAGCATCCTGTTTCCAACAGTGGCCAATCCAGGCTACAAGTACCTGGCAAGTACCCAAAAACTAAATTTATCCCATGCTACTGATGCTAGTAATAGCAGTGGCTATTTTCTAAGTCTACTTGATTAATAACAGGTAATGGGCTTCTCCTCCACGAACTTATCCAAACTTTTTTTAAACCCAGCTACACTAACTGCAGTAACACATCCCCTGGCAACAAATTTAATTGTGCGTTGAGTGAAAAAGAACTTTCTTCGATTTAGTTTTAAATGTGCTACATGCTTACTTCATAAAGCACCCCCTAGTCCTTCTATAATCCGAAAGAGTAAATAACCGATGCACATTTACCCGTTCTAGACCTCGTATGATTTTAAACATCTTTATCGTATCCCCCTCAGCTTTCTCTTCTCCAAGCTGAACAGAACTAACCTTTAGTCTTTCCTCATAGGGGAGCTGTTCCATCCCCTTAATCATTTTGGTCGCCCTTCTCTGTACCTTCTCCATTGCAACTATATCTTTTTTTAGATGCGGCGACTAGAACTGTACACGGTATTCAAGGTGCGGTCTCACCATGGAGTGATACAGAGGCATTATGACATTTTCCGTTTTATTCCCCATTCCCTTCCTAATAATTCCTAACATTGTTTGTTTGCTTTCTGACTGCCGCAGCACACTGAGCCGACAATTTCAATGTATTATCCACTATGACGTCTAGATCTCTTTCTTGGGTAGTAGCACTTAATATGGAACCTAACATTGTGTAACTATAGCATGGGTTATTTTTCCCTATATGCATCACCTTGCACTTATCCACATTAAATTTCATCTGCCATTTGGATGCCCAATTTTCCAGTCTCACAAAGTCCTCCTGCAATTTATCACAATCCCCTTGTTATTTAATTACTCTGAATAATTTTGTATCATCTGCAAATTTGATTACCTCACTCATCGTATTCCTATCCAGATCATTTATAAATATATTGAAAAGCATGGTTCCCAGTACAGATCCCTGAGGCCCTCCACTGCCCACCCCCTTCCACTGAGAAAATTGTCCATTTAATCTGACTCTCTGTTTCCTGTCTTTTAACCAGTTTGTAATCCACAAAAGGACATTGCCACCTGTCCCATGACGTTATTTTACTTTTCCTAGAAGCCTCTCATGAGGAACTTTTTCAAATGCCTTCTGAAAATCCAAATATACTACATCTATTGGTTTACCTTTTATCTACTTGTTTCTCACAGGACAAACAGGATGGTAGTCCTCACATATGGGTGACATCACAGGATGGAGCCCAATCACAGAACACTTTTGTCAAAGTTTCTAGAACTTTGGCACCTACTGGGCATGCCCAGCATGGCACTAAACCTGCAGCCAACAGGGGTCCCCCTTCAGTCTTCTTTTTTCCGCGCAGCAGTAGCCACGCGGTTAAGGAGCTCCACAGAGATTCCTGACAGGAATTTTCCTCCCGGAATTACTACAACTTTTCTTACCCCACAGGGGTCCCTCCTTCAATTTTTTCAAGCCACGTTACTCCGGTAAGGTTTCTACCAGTTTTCAGTCGATTCTCGTCGAGTTTGGCCTTCGCAGCCTACTGGCCATCAACCGTACCGAGGCTCAAATTTTTCATGGCCATGGTGTCGGGGTTCCGTCGGTGCCCGGACTGCAATTGCACCATGTCCATAACAGACCCTCATAAGGTCTGTGTAATGTGTCTCAGATGTGAGCACGATGTCCTGACCTACACCAAATGTGCCGTAATGACACCAAAAGGTCACAAGGCCAGAATGGAGAAGATGGAACTTCTCTTCCGTGCTTAAACCCCGATGCCGTCAATTGCATCGATGTCGTCAGAACCAACACAGTCAACTTCGCGCCAGTATCGACCACCGACTGGTAACCGTCCGGCATCGATGACATCTCAGCCTTCAACCACCTCTACTCCCCCTCAGGGGATCGTAGAGAGAAACATCGCCACTGACATCGGAAGTCTCGGACCATCGAGAGAGAGAAATCATTGACCTCGCCATCGTCCGAGCTGCCATCGAAGAAACCCCGTCCAGAAAAGGCACCGACCTTTTCGGCGACCGGGTCACCGAGGCAACCCTCACCCGAAAGGGGATTGGAAGCCGCAACTCCGCCTTTAACAGTGGTTCCTCCAGCTATGCCTCTGCCTCCTTCTGTTCCGGAGCCGGGGCTGCTTACTCCAGGTCTCCAAGAAGAATTGGGCCAGCTGGTTCAGGAGGCCATTGACAAGGCGATGCATCGATTCCGGCACCTACACCGTTACCGATCGTGGAACCGACCACTGACCCGATTCCGGCAGCATTGGCACCGCTGTTCTCGAGGATGGAAGCGCTCATTGCCACTTTTCCACCGATGGATCCCGGGTCACCGATGGCTCCGGTGCTCTCTCCGCTTACCTTTTCATCGGGAGGAGAAACACTGCTCTGCATCCCTCCATCGGGAGTGCTACCAATGCCTCAGCCATTGATGCCGGTACGTACGGCGCCACCGATCCATCCATCGATGCCGATGCGTCTGTCAGTGCCACCGATCCATTCATCGATACACGATGCCTGCACCGTTGACTTCTGTGCCTCCAACTTATTCCTTCAATTCCTTCGGAGCCTAGACCAGGACCCTCAGGGATTCCACAGTCCCGTCCCCCTCGGGCTTCTAGAGGGGCAGGTGCTGATCCCTACGATACCTGGACTGATGATTCTTCACCAGACACTGATGACCTGCCTTCACCACCTTCTCCTACTGAAAGCAGAAAGCATTCTCCTCCAGAGGACCTTTGCTTCATAAATTTTGTGAAGGAGATGTCTGAACTGGTTCCCTTCCAATTACAGACCGAACAAGATGACAGGCATCAAATGATGGAGCTGTTGCAATTCCTGGATGCTTCCAAGGAAATAACCTCCATCCCTATTCACCAAGTTCTTCTGGATCTCCTCAAAAAGAACTGGGAACACCCTGGCTCTGTTGCTCCAGTCAACAAGAAGGCTGACAACACTTATTTGGTACAGTCAGCCCCAGGTTTTCAAAAACCTCAATTGGATCACCAATCTGTGGTTGTAGAATCTGCCCAAAAGAGGGCAAAGAGATAAAAACCCCACACTTCCTTTCCCCCAGGCAAGGAGCAAACATTTCTAGATTCCATTGGTCGCTGGGTCTTCCAGGGCTCAATGCTCATCTCCCGAATCACCTCTTATCAGCTCTATATGACCCAATACAACAGGGTCTTATTTAAGCAGATACAAGACTTGACAGACTCCCTGCCTCAGCACTTCAAACCCTAGTAAACAAGGGTTTTGAGGCGGGCAAGCATGAGATAAGATCATCTTATGATATCTTTGACACTGCTACCAAGGTATCTGCAGCTGCTATCTCGGCAAGAAGATGGGCCTGGCTCAAGTCTTCAGACCTTCACCCTGAAGTGCAAGACAGATTATCCGACTTGCCCTGTGTAGGAGACAATCTGTTCGGTAAACAGATTCAACGAATGGTGGCGGAACTCAAGGACCATCATGAGACCCTGAGACAGCTCTCTCTGATGCCTTCTGAGTACTCCTCAAAACAGCCTTTCCAAAAAGACACTAAGAAATCCTTCTTCCATCCGAAGAAATCCTACCCGCCTCCGGCTAGAACTCTCTCTACGAGACCATTTAAAAAAATCCAGATACGAAAACAAAAGCCGCAAGCAGCTCCTCAGCCAGGCCCTGCTTCCGGTTTTTGACTCCTGCATAGAGAGCAGCAACCAGCTTCCACTGCCTCACATACCAGTGGGAGGTCAGTTGTGCCATTTCAACAAGAGGTGGCACTCAATCACCTCAGACCAGTGGGTCCTAGCGATAATCGCTCAAGGTTATCATCTCAACTTTCTCTCCATCCCACCGGACTCTCCACCTTTACCGACGTGGAGAACATCCGATCACTCCATCCTTCTGGAACAGGAGGTCTCCCTCCTTCTCCAGTCCAAGGCAATAGAACCAGTACCCTACTCTCAGCACTGCCTAGGGTACTTCCTAATCCCCAAAAAATCGGGAGGCGTTCGTCCAATTATGGATCTACGTGCCCTCAACAAGAAAAGTTCAAAATGGTAACCTTGCATTCTCTTCTTCCTCTTCTACAAAGAGGAGACTGGCTCTGCTCTCTAGACCTCCAGGATGCATACACTCATATTGCAATAACTCCATCTCATCGCAAATACCTGAGATTTCTGGTAGGCCCCAAGCACTATCAGTACCGAGTGCTTCCATTCGGCCTCGCGTCTGCACCACGAGTCTTCACAAAATGTCTCGTAGTAGTTGCAGCCTTCCTCAGGACTCAAAGTGTTCACGTTTACCCCTATCTAGACGATTGGTTGATCAGGGCTCCCACTCAGCAAACTGCTCTGTCGTCCCTACATCTTACCTTACACACTCTGATTTCGCTAGGATTTCTAGTCAGCTATGACAAATCCTACTTAGTCTCATCTCAAACCTTATCATTCATAGGGGCAGACTTGGACACCTTGCAGGCAAAAGCTTTTCTACCTAGACAACGAACTCTCACTCTCGTCTCTTTCGCACATCAGCTGCAGTCTCAGGGCTACACGACTGCACGCCGCTTTCTCATCCTACTGGGACACATGGCGTCCTCAGTTCAGGTCACCCCAATGGCCTGCCTACCCATGAAAGTCATGCAGTGGACCCTAAGGTCACAATGGACTCAATGCATTCAGCCCCTGACGACCATTGTCCATGTCACCGACTCACTCCGTCAGTCTCTCGCCTGGTGGAAAATTCAGATCAATCTCCTCCAAGGCTTGCCCTTCCAGGCTCCAGACCCTCAAATAACTCTCACCACTGATGCTTCCAACCTCGGCTGGGGAGCCCATGTGACCAATCTGCAGACACAAGGATCTTGGTCTCCAGAGGAAGCCAAACACCAAATCAATTTCCTGGAGTTTCGAGCAATCAGATATGCTCTCAGAGTATTTCAGGATCGCCTCTCCAACCAAGTCATCCTGATTCAGACGGACAACCAGGTGGCCATGTGGTACAACAACAAACAGGGAGGCATGAGCTCCTACCTCCTGTGTCAGGAAGCTGCGCAGATATGGGAGGAGGCCCTCTCCCACTCGATGTACCTGAAGGCCACTTACTTGCTGGGCGTGGACAATGTGTTGGCAGACAAGCTAAGTCGCACCTTTCAACCGCACAAGTGGTCTCTCAACCCATCCGTAGCGGCCTCGATCTTCCAACAATGGGGTTACCCTCAAATAGACCTCTTTGCATCACCTCAAAATCGCAAAGTAGAGAACTTCTGCTCTCTCACTCTCAGCCAACACTATCTGCCAAGAGATGCGTTCTCCCTCTCATGCGCAATCGGTCTCCTATATGCATTCCCTCCACTTCCACTTCTTTCAGACTCTCGTGAAGTTACGTCAGGACAAGGGAACCATGATCCTGATAGCACCTTACTGGCCACGCCAAGTTTGATTTCCAATACTTCAGTATCTCTCCATTCGCAAGCACATTCCCTTGGGAAAGGACCCGCTTCTGATTACTCAAAACGAAGGGTGCCTGCGCCACCCCAATCTTCAAGCCTTGTCCCTGATGGCATGGATGTTGAAAGGTTAATCCTTCAGCCACTTAACCTTTCTGAATCAGTTTCCCGTGTCCTGATTGCTTCACGGAAGCCTTCCATGAGAAAATCCTACCTTTACAAATGGAACAGGTTTCAGTCATGGTGCTCTTCTCAATCCCTTCTCCTTTACCTGTCCAATCACAAAGTTTCTGGACTATCTCTGGCACTTGTCGGAGTCAGGTCTAAAAACTTCCTCCATCAGAATGCATGTTAGTGTGGTGGCCACCTTCCATAAAGTTGTCGGGGATGTTCCCATATCAGTACAACCCCTTGTAACATGTTTTGTGAAGGGCTTGCTTCACCTCAAGCCTCCACTGCATCCTCCGGCCCCTTCTTGCGACCTCAACCTGGTTTTGGGTCGACTCATGAAATCACCATTCGAGCCTCTCCAATCCTGTGAACTTCGCTATCTCACATGGAAAGTGATTTTTCTTTTTGGCAATCACTTCGGCTCGCAGAGTTAGTGAGTTACAGGCACTAGTTACCTATCCGCCTTACACTAAACTTCTGCAGGACCGGGCAGTACTCCACACTCACCCTAAGTTCTTGCCTAAGGTAGTATCAGAGTTTCAACTCAATCAATCCATTATACTACCTACCTTTTTTCCCAGGCCCCATTCCAATCCAGGAGAGCAGGCTCTGCATACCATTGACTGTAAACGGGCTCTAGCGTTCTACCTAGACCGTACAGCTGCTCATAGGAAAAGCACTCAATTGTTTGTCTTTCCATTCCATCAAATTGTGCCAGCCTGTGGATAAGCAGACTCTCTCCTCCTGGTTAGCGGACTGCATATCCTTTTGCTATCAGCAAGCAGGCATTCCACTTCAAGACCATGTTAGGTCTTGAGGGCATTCCACTTCAAGACCATGTTAGGTCTGTGAGGGCCAAGGTGCCGCTTCCTGACATTTGCAAGGCTGCCACCTGGAGTTCTCTCCATACTTTTACAGCCCACTATTGCTTGGACAAGGCCGGAAGACAAGATTCCATCTTTGGCCAATCTGTCCTGCGTAACCTATTCACAACTTGACGTACCAACACCCTTCCGCCTGCCTGGTAGGGTTCAGGATGCCCTCGGCCAAATTTTACCCTAGTCCTAGTGCCTTGTACAGCTGGGTACATTTGGTTCATACTCGGACATCCTCAGCTCGGTACTCACCCATATGCGAGGACTACCATCCTGCTTGTCCTGTGAGAAAGCAAATATTGCTTACCTGTAACAGGTGTTCTCACAGGACAGCAGGATGTTAGTCCTCGCGAAACCCGCCTGCCGCCCCGTGGTGTTGGGTTCGTTACATTTCTTATTTTATTTTTCTGCACTTCCTGTAGATTTTTAAACAAGACTGAATGGGAATCCCTGCTGGCTGCAGGTTTAGTGCCATGCTGGGCATGCCCAGTAGGTGCCAGTCAAAGTTCTAGAAATTTTGACAAAAGTGTTCCATGATTGGGCTCCATCCTGTGATGTCACCCATATGTGAGGACTAACATCCTGCTGTCCTGTGAGAACACCTGTTACAGGTAAGCAACATTTGCTTTATTTACCCCTTCAAAAAAGTGAAGCAGATTTGTGAGGCAAGACTTCCCTTGGGTAAAACCATGCTGACTTTTTTCCATTAAACCAATCCTTTCTGTATGTTCTGTGATTTTGATCTTTAGAACACTTTTCACTATTTTTCCTAGCACTGAAGTCAGGCTAATTCGTCTGTAGTTTCCTGGATCACCCCTGGAGCCCTTTTTAAATATTGGGGTTACATTATCCACCCTCAAGACTTCAGGTATTTATTTAAAAGCTTTTCTATACCGTCACTAAGTCATATATCATCGCAATTAGGGGTGTGAATCGTGTGATCGATCGTCTTAACGATCAATTTTGGCTGGGGGGGGAGGGAAATCTGATCGTCGTGTTTTTTGTTTTTTTTAAATCGTTAAAAATCGTAAATTGGGGGAGGGCGGGAAAACCGGCACACCAAAAAAACCCTAAAACCCACCCGGAACCTTTAAAACAAATCTCCCACCCTCCCGAACCCCCCTAAAATGTTTTAAATTACCTGGGGTCCATCGGGGGGGTCCCGATGCGATCTCCAGCTCTCTGGCCACGGCTGCGTTGAGAAATGGCGCCGGTGGCCCTTTGCCCTTATCATGTGACAGGGCAAAGGTAGCGCCGGCGCCATTTTGGTTCCTGGCTCCCGACGTCACGCGTGCAGGAGATCGCCCCCGGACCCCCGCTGGACCCCCAGGGACTTTTGGCCAGCTTGGGGGGGCCTCCTGACCCCCACAAGACTTGCCAAAAGTCCAGCGGGGGTCCGGGAAATCCCTCCTGCACGCGGGCCGTATTGCCAATCTTCAAAATGGCGCCGGCGCTACCTTTGCCCTCACTATGTCATACGGGCGATGGTGTGCCGGTTTTCCCGTGCCCTATTTAACAATACAATACAAATGCCCCTGACGATAAATCGGGGGCATTTGTATTGTATCGTGCACTCTAACGATTTTGGACGATTTTAAAATTATCTGACGATAATTTTAATCGTTCAAAAACGATTCACATCCCTAATCGCAATGGTTTACATGTAGGCACATAAATTAATGTAGGTGAGGGTGTACATTAGTACATTCTAGACCTCTCATGATTTTAAACACCTCTGTCATATCCCCCTCAGCCGTCTCTTCTCCAAGCTGAAAAGTCCTAACCTCTTTAGTCTTTCCTCATATGGGAGCTGTTCCATTCCCTTTATCATTTTGGTCGCCCTTCTCTGTACCTTCTCCATCACAATTATATCTTTTTTGAGATGCGGCAACCAGAATTGTACACAGTATTCAAGTTGCGGTCTCACCATGGAGCGATACAGAGGCATTATGACATTTTCCATTTTATTCACCATTCCCTTTCTAATAATTCCCAACATTCAGTTTGCTTTTTTGACTGCCACAGCACACTGAACAGACGATTTCAATGTGTTATCCACTATGACGCCTAGATCTCTTTCTTGGGTAGTAGCACCTAATATGGAACCTAACATTGTGTAACTATAGCATGGGTTATTTTTCCCTATATGCATCACCTTGCTCTTGTCCACATTAAATTTCATCTACCATTTTGATGCCCAATTTTCCAACCTCACAAGGTCTTCCTGCAATTTATCACAATCTGCTTGTGATTTAACTACTCTGAACTATTTTGTATCCTACAAATTTGATTACCTCACTTGTTGTATTTCTTTCCAGATCATTTATAAATATATTGAAAAGTAAGGGTCCCAATACAGATCCGTGAGGCACTCCACTGTCCACACCCTTCCACTGAGAAAATTGTCCATTTAATCCTACTCTGCTTCCTGTCTTTTAGCCAGTTTGTAATCCACGAAAGGACATCGCCACCTATCCCATGACTTTTTATTTTTCCTAGAAGCCTCTCATGAGGAACTTTGTCAAATGCCTTCTGAAAATCCAAGTACACTACATCTACAGGTTCACCTTTATCCACATGTTTATTAACTCCTTCAAAAAAGTGAAGCAGATTTGTGAGGCAAGACTTGCTTTGGGTAAAGCCATGCTGACTTTGTTCCATTAAACCATGTCTTTCTATATGTTCTGTGATTTTGATGTTTAGAATACTTTCCATTATTTTTCCTGGCACTGAAGTCAGGCTAACTGACTTTTCATGCCTATTTTAAAAATATATGCATACATATTTTGTGTGTGAAAACAATTGTGACTAGTTTAAATTTGTGTATATTTTTGGTCTCATGCTAACATTTATACACAAATGCCGTATCAGTTCTTTGACCACCTAGAGTGTAACTTTGAAGCAACTCTGCACAGCCTCATATAAGTGCATATATAGGGGTAGATTTTCAAAAACCGCGAATAGGCGTACTTTTGTTGGCGCTCCAGGCGGGCCCGAACCGCGCGGCGTTTTCGGGGCGTGTCGGGAGCGTTCTGGGGGCGGGCCCGGGGGCGTGGCCGCGCCCTCCGGACCCACCCCCAGATTGCGTCCCGGCGAGCTAGCGGCCCGCTGGCGCGCGGGGATTTACTTCTCCCTCCGGGAGGCGTAAATCCCCCAACAAAGGTAAGGGGGGGTTTAGACAGGGCCGGGTGGGTGGGTTAGGTAGGGGAAGGGAGGGGAAGGTGAGGGGAGGGCAAAAGAAAGTTCCCTCCGAGGCCGCTCCGATTTCGGAGCGGCCTTGGAGGGAACGGGGGTAGGCTGCGCGGCTCGGCGCGCGCCAGCTATACGAAATCGATAGCCTTGCGCGCACCGATCCCGGATTTCAGCGGATACGCTGAAATCCGGGATCGGTGCGCGCACCTTCCCCTACCTTCCCCTACCTAACCCACCCACCCGGCCCTGTCTAAACCCCCCCTTACCTTTGTTGGGGGATTTACGCCTCCCGGAGGGAGAAGTAAATCCCAGCGCGCCAGCGGGCCGCTAGCGCGCCGGGACGCAATCTGGGGGTGGGTCCGGAGGGCGCGGCCACGCCCCCGGGCCGCCCCGGGCCGTAGCCACGCCCCCGGGCCCGCCCCCAGAACGCTCCCGACACGCCCCGAAAACGCCGCGCGGTTCGGGCCCGCCCCCGACACGCCCCCTCCGAAAACCCCGGGACTTACGCGAGTCCCGGGGCTCTGCGCGCGCCGGTAGGCCTATGTAAAATAGGCTTACCGGCGCGCAGGGCCCTGCTCGCCTAAATCCGCCCGGATTTGGGCGGATTTAGGCGAGCAGGGCTCTGAAAATCCGCCCCATAGTGCATATCAGGAATGCGCAGATCATAAAATACTTCTATATCAACTCCCTGACACACGTGCATATGTTTTCTTACATGCAAATATCCGCAATGCATTTAAATCACATACTTTTCATGCCTATTTTAAAAATATATGCACACATATTTTGTGTGTGAAAACAATTGTGACTAGTTTAAAATTCTGTTTATGCGCGGAAGTGTATATATTTTAAAATATTCACATGTAATTGAATTCACCATTTTGCCGAAAGCTCCATGTGTTCCCTCACTCCTTCTCCAGGTCATTGAGACCCTAGTTCTTCACGTTTAACTCCCCCCAGTTCTTGCAGATCTCCCATCCAACTCATATAGACTGTACTTTTTAATGTAGAAATGTTAGCACTTCTCGGTGGGCCCCGGCCATCGACCGTGGGCCAACTATTTTTCATGGCGCCTGGATTTTGTCAGTGCTCCCAGTGCCCGTGGACTATGTCCATCATGGATCCGTATGAAGTTTGCATCCTCTGTCTGGGGGCATTGCACGATGTTCAAGAGTGTCAGCTGTGTGATCAGATGACTCTCTAGGGCTATCGTGCTCGGCTCGATAAAATGGAGAAACTTTTTGGTTCCAAAATGTCTGCTCCATCCACGCCTGCGTCAGAGTCTTCAACATCCGAGGGTCAAGGGGAACCACTTGATTCGCTACCCCTCTTTACACGCCCAGTGGCATCATCCAGGGACCCAGGAGACCAGCGGTGAGACCAGCCCTCCATGGTCTCACCGCTTTCAAGAACGTCGGGATCCTCCGCCTCCTCAGCACCAGGGAAAGACCTGCCGAGCACCATGGAAGATCCCGGATGCATAGATACCGGTCGCCATTGGTGCAAGGCTCTGGTTTTGGTTCTGGTGGTTGCCGTACCGCCACTGAAGCAACTCTGTGATACGGAGGCCCCATCCTCTGATAGACCCAAGAGTCCTAGGTGTCGTCCACCAGTATTGGTGCTGGGCACCGTGCCCTCTCGGGGACCTGAGGAGGCACAGGTGATGCCTCATCCCCCCTCTCTCAGTCCTGTCCTCACCAGACATTCAGGAGGAATTGGACCACATGGTGCAGAGTGCGGTGCTCTGATCCCTCCAGAGTGTTGAGCCGCTCCTACCACCCCATACCGGTGCCGGAACCCATGCCATCGATCTTGGCTCCTCTGCTTGAGCATCTAGACGTCCTACTTGGAGTCCTCCCGATGCAGCCAATGCCTGAGGGACCTTCAGTTCTCAGCGGCCACTGATGCTTCCCTCGGGAACTAATCCCATCATTGGGTCCTCTGACGAGGAAAATGCGTCCAGCACCATAGTCCCCAGGCCTCGGTTCCCCGAGCCTTTGCCTGGACCCTCCTGCCTCCTGTGGCCTCCAGTATCCCTTTTGCCGCTGGGACCATCGATTCCTTCGGTGTCCTTGAGGCCCTCTGAGCCCAGGGCTAGGAATTTACACAGGCCTCACCCACGTAGGTCCCGCAATGGCCTCAGTGAGGAAGAAGGTCCTTACGATCCATGGTGTGATGATTCTTCAAAGTCTTCCTCTGACGACCTTTGCCACTGGAGGAAAGACATCAGTCTTCTTCGGAAGACCTCTTCTTTGCGGGTTTTGTTAGGACCATGGCTTCTCACGAAGGAGGAGGATGCACGACATTTAATATTGGAGGTCCTCCAATTTTTCAATGCTCTTAAAGAGATCGTGGCTGTTCTGATTCATGACATCTTTAAGAATCTTCTCCTTCGGATGTGGGAACACCCGATATCCATTGTTCTAGCGAATAGGAAGGCAGATGCCACCTTCCTTGTACAGCAGGCCTTGGGTTTTGAGAGACATCATCTCTCTCACCAGTCTGTGATAGTGGAGTCTGCTCTCAAAAAGGCCAAGCGCTCCCACACCCATGCCTCTACTCCTCCAGGGTGGAAACATGAGGAGCTGGATGCTTTGGGTAGGAAGGTTTTTCAGGGAGCTATGCTCATTACCCGTAGTGCTTCCTACCAGTTGTAGATGACCCAGAATAACCGAAATATGTGGAAACAGGTTCAGGATCTGGCAGAACGACTGCCACAACAGCAACAGGAATTATTCTCCGCCATTGTATAGCAGGGTCTCAAAGCCGGGAAATATGAGGTAAGGTCCACCTACGATGTTTTTGAAACAATGGCCAGGATGGCCACCAAAGGCATTAGTGCTCGTAGGATGGCCTGGCTTCGTGCGTCCGACCTCCGACCAGAGGTGCAGGAGAAGTTGGTGAAAACCTTTTTGGGGATAAGTTCAGAGATGCAATAACTCAGTTGAAAGATCACCATGAAACCATTCAACAACTGTCTGCTAGTGCTTCAAACCCTCCATCTTCTGTCAGGAAATCTTCCAGACCAAGTTCCAGGAAATCCTTTTATCGGCAGCAGAAATATTACTCCCCCACTTCTCAGACTCGCTCCAGGGACTGCGTTTGTCAACAGTGAGCACCTAGACCCCAGCTGGCCCCCCAACAGGCCCTGGCTACAGGCTTTTGACTGGCAGTGAGGGAGCATGGATCAACAAGTCATACCCCAATGCTAGATCCCCCAGTGGGAAGCTGACTTCTTTACTTCAGTCACCTCTGGTCGACCATCACTTTGGACCACTGGGTCCTTACCATAGTTCACTACGGGTATCATCAGACATTCAGAAGGGTCCCAGAGGATTCTCGCTCATGTTCATCAGGGGGTTAGTCTGCCCTGCAGGTCATACCTCAGACACGGTGAGAGTGGTTGAGCCCATTCCTAATCATCAGCAGAGCCAAGAGTTCTGCTCAAGATACTTTCTCATACCGAAGAGGACTGGGGGCTTGTTCCCCATTCTCCATCTCAGGGCATAGAACAAATTTCTTAGAAGAGAAAAGTTCAAGCTGGTTTCTCTCTGGGCACTCTGATTCCCCTCCTCAAAAGAGGAGACTGGCTATACTCCCTCAATCTCAAGGATGCCCACCCCCACATTGCCATCTTCCCCGAACATAGAAATTATCTTCACTTTGTGGTGGAGAAGGTTCACTACCAGTACATGCTGCTGGTTTTTGGTCTGGCCTCAGCCCCTCTTGTCTTCACCAAGTGCCTGGCAGTGGTGACAGCGCATCTCAAGCACCATATGATGTATGTTTTCCCATACCTGGATAACTGGTTGGTCAAAAATGACTCCCATGCAGGGGCACTGGACTCTTTGGCCTTGACGATTTGGGCGCTGCAAAATCTGAATTTTGAAATCAACTAGACAAAATTTCACCTCTGCCCATCTCCCCAGCTGGACTTCATAGGAGCCAGGCTGGATACAGCTCAGGCAAAAGCATTCTTGCCCTGTGATTGTGCCCTTGCCCTATCTTCGTTGGCAGCCTACATGCGCAGCAGTCAGAATGTAAGTGCTCGCCTTCTGCTTCGCTTATTGGGCCACATGGCAGCCTCAGTCCATGTTACCCCATTAGCCTGCCTTTGGATGCACAGCATGCAGTGGACGATGTGGTCACAATGGCAGCAGGCATCCCAGGACCTCAAGGCCCATGTGTCCATCACACAACCTTTGACTATCTCTCTGTCCTGGTGGGAGAATCTCTCCAATCTAGAGCAGGGGATTCTCTTCCAGGCTACCTTGCCTCAAGTGGTACTTACCACGATGCTTCTCCTCAGGGCTGGGGAGCCCATGTGGGCAGCCTCCACACGCAGGGCCACTGAACTGCTCAGGAAGCTCTCTGCCAGATAAACCTCTTAGAGTTTCGGGTGATTCGTTACGCTCTCTGAGCATTCCGAGATTGGTTGGTTGTCCCACAAGGCAGTCCTCATTCGGATGGACAATCAAGGCATGATGTGGTACATCAACAAGCAAGGAGGCAAAGAGTCGTTTCTCCTCTAACAGGAGGCAGTTCAGATCTGGCCCTGGGCCCTGTCACAGAGGATGTGTCTGCTTATGGTGTACCTACCTGGAACGCTGAATGTGCTGGCAGACTGCTTAAGCCGCTCTTTCCAGCCACATGAGTGGTCCCTGAATCTGGATGTGGAACCCCAGATGTGGACCTCTTCTCCTCCCTGTACAACTGCAAAGGTGAGCAATTTCATCTTTTCACAGCCTCCGATGCCTTCATCCTTCACTGGGGCATGGGTCTCCTGTACGCATATCCTCCTCTTCTGCTTCTCCTGAAGCTTCAACAGGATTGAGGGTCCATGATCCTGGCAGGTCTGGTTCCCTCTCCTTCGGGTTCTGTTGATCAAGGATCCTGTCAGACTTGGGACTATGCCCGACCTGATAACTCAGAAACAGGGTGTCCTGCGCCATCTGAACCTCCGGGCGTTAGCCTTGACAGCTTGAACACCTAGTCCTTCAGCCCCTGGTCCTCTCGGAAAACGTCTCCCAGGTGCTGATGGCTTCCAGAAAGCATTCCACCAGGAAGTCTTAGAGGTTGAAATGGAAGAGGTTCTCCATCTGGTATGAGGACATGGCTTAGATCCATTCACATGCCCCCTTCCCAGGCTCTTGGACTATTTGTGGCACCTTTCTGAGGCTGGGCTTAAAACCACCTTGGTCAGGGTTCATCTCAGTGCATTTAGTGCGCACCATCGAAGTGTCACTGGCACACCCATATCAGTTCAACCCATAATAGGTTGCTTTATAAGGGGTCCTCTTCAGCTAAGGCCCCCTCTTCAGCCTCCTGTTGTGTCCTGATACCTCAACATCATACTGGCATGGCTCATGTGTCCTCCTTTTGAACCCTTTGTGCACGTGAAACCCAATATTCCTCACTTAGAAAGTCATATTCCTAGTGGCGATCATTTTGGCTCGTAGAATTAGTGGGCTTCAGGCCTTAGTTATGTATCCGCCATACACAAAATTCTTTCACGATAGTGTGGTCCTGTGTTCGCATCCCAATTTCCTGCCTAAGGTTGTGACTGATTTTCACATCAATCACTCCATTGTTTTGCCCACCTTCTTTCCGAGGCCTTAGTCCCTTCCAGGGGACGGACACTTCATACTTTGGATTGCAAGAGGGCTTTGGCACAGCAGGTTACAGGCAATCCAACTCTTTTTGTTTATATAGATAACAATAGATTGGGAGTTGCGGTGGGCAAACAGACTCCATCTAACTGGCGAGCAGACTGCATCGCCTTCTGCTACACACAAGCGGGCCTTCAGCTTGGAGACCGAATCAAAGCTCACAGTGTGAGGGCCATGGCGATATCGGTAGCCCACCTGTGGGCAGTTCCATCACCAAAATTTGCCAGGCAGCGACATGGAGTTCCCTGCACATGTTCGCTGCCCACTACTGCTTGGACAAGGATGGTAGACAAGACAGTGCCTTCGGCCAAACTGTCCTATGCAATCTCTTTTATTTATTTTATTTATTTGATGTGTTTTGTATACCGTCATTCGGTTTCGCCATCAGAATGGTTTACAGTGCTCGTGAAATAACATTGGTTACAGAGGTCAAAGCATCAAAATGTCAACAAGAAGGAAAGTTTTGGGGTTTGGTTCTTAGTTGAATACATATAAAATAATTGTTATATTTTAGCAGTCTGCTATCACAGCAGTGTTCATACTTGTGGTAGTAAGTGGCGTTCAGTTGCACATTGTCTTAGGTGTTCGGATGGTGGGAGTTAATTAATTGATTGGGATACGGAGCATTTTTCTTGGTGTTGGATTGCATAGTTGTTATGGTTAATGTTGTTTGGGTGGATCTTTGGACACTGTGGCAGCTGACCATGCCCACTGGGGGCAGCCCTGTGAGGGCCACGGTGTCAGGCTAGACTCCGGACAAACACAGATTTGAATCTTTTATTAAACATTGTGAATGGCCACCAGAGGTGGCAGTAGTGAGTAGTGGTTTTAGAGCTCGGCTGGGCGTGTATCACACAGAATGCTGGAACAGCGGATCCTCTGCAAGGCAGTGCTATAGTGGAAAGAGACTGAGAGTTATGAGCACACAATAAGATTAACATTCAGAGTCCCAATGTAGAAATAGGAGAAGCTCCGAGACAGGGAGAGCAGGCCCTCGAGGAGCGAGTACCTAATCCCTTAGATCAGAGAGACTCGGTAGCGTTGTACTCACTTAGCAATAACAGAGATTCCACTAGACGAGAGGTCTGGCAATGGAGCGGAGAGCAGGCCCTTGAGGAGCGAGTACCTGTTTCCAGTGAAGCAGTTCTGTGGAGAGAGATGGTTTCTGTACTCACTGATGGTAACTGTAAGTTAGTTCTTCCAAGTAGAAGGGTAGAGGTTGTAGGCAATGACACAGGGAACATGGGCCCTTGAGCGAATACTGGTTTCCTGATAGCACCTGAAAGAAGCAAAGAGGCCCCCGAGGAGCGGGTACCCTGTTAGAGACCCCGAAGGGTAGTAAGAGTTCCAGATAATGCTGAAGTGGCAGAGTAGCTTAGGAACGGAGAGCGAATCCCATCCATACGTATCCTGTTGCTAACTCAACAAGCTAGCAAATACTGTAGGCAGATATACCCGGAAGATGTGATGTCAGAACAGGGGGACGCCCCAGAGGTTTGCGCCAACGTAGAGTTAAAGATGGGGGCTGCGTGCACGCGCCCTAGAGGTACCTTGAAGGAGATTGGCGGGAGGCAGCACCAAAGCCGGTCTGGGGACGCCGGAGAGAACAACAAGCAGATGCCGTGGCGGCCATCAGTCCAAGGTGAGCGGGAGGAGCAGAGAGTAGAGAGAGGTAGGCGGGCGAAGCCGTCGAAGACCGATGGACGCAACAGTGGTTGATTGTTGTTCTTGTTGATTGAGTGAGTTTGAGTAGCTGCTGGTGAAAAGCCAGGTTTTCAAGTCTTTTTTGAAAGTTTTGATGTTTGGTTCATTTCTTATATCCATTGGTATTGCATTCCATAGCGTGGGGCTGGCAATGGATATCTCTCTTTCAAGGGTTGTGTTTAGTTTTGTGGTTCTGGCGTGAGGGATTTTGAGGAGGCCTTTGTTCGTTGAGCGTAGTTTCTGTTGTGGAGAGTGGATTATGATGAATTTGCTTAGCCAGTTGTTTTGAAGTCCTTGGATTATTTTATGCAGTATTCTAAGTACTTTGTATTCTATGTGGTATTTTATTGGGAGCCAGTGTAAAGAGATGAGAGTTGGTGTAATGTGCTGATGTTTTTTTAATCCAGTCAGAATTCTGGTGGCAGTGTTCTGTAGGATCTGGAGAGGGTGGATGGTAGCAAGTGATAGGCCAAGGAGTAGAGAGTTACAGTAGTCTAGTTTGGAGAAGATGAGTAATTGCAGGACTGTTCTGAAGTCATTTTGTGAAAGGAAGGGTTGAGAAGTCTGAGCGTTAAAAGTTTGTGGTATCCTTCCTTAATTTTGTTGGTTATGTAGGTTTTCAAAGAATGTTCTTTGTCTATGGTGATTCCTAGATTTCGCGTATGAGTTACAGGTGAGATTAAGGTATTTGGGTTTTCTGTTTTAAGTGGTATCATGGGGGGGGGGGTGTTTTTTTTTGTCGAGGATGATTAACTGTTTTTTCTATGTTTTTATTATGAGTTTCAGGTCAGTTAGATGCTGTTTGATTTCTGAGAGATAGATAGTTGTTTTCTCGTATGTATCTTCCAGCGTATTCTGTATAGGGACCAATATTTGTATATCATCTGCATATAGAAAATGAGTCAATCCAAGTCGTTCTAGTGTGTGACAGATAGGTGGTAAGTAGATGTTGAAAAGTGTAGCCGATAGGGCAGAACCTTGTGGAACTCCTATGTTTAGGTTTACTTTATTCGAGAGACTGTTATTGAACATTACTTGGGAATTTCTCTGAGATAGGTAGGAGGTAAATAATTTTAATGTGCTATCCATGATTCCTATTTCAGCTAATCTATCGAGTAAGATTGCATGGTTTACTGTGTCAAAGGAAGCTGAGAGATCCAGGAGTTTTAATAGGTAGCTTTGACCTTTTTCAAATCCTCTGAGTACAGTGTCATTTAGTGAAAGAAGTAGGGATTCTGTGCTTAGGTTTCTTCTGAATCCAAATTGAGAGAGTTGAAGTATGTTATTTGTGTCAAGGTATTCAGAGAGTTGTGAGTGGATGATTTCTCAATGATTTTCGCAATGAAAGGTAAATTTGATATAGGTCGGTAGTTTTGGGTGTTCTCAGGGTCTAGGTTGTTTTTTTTTTTAGCAAAGGTTTAATGATGGCTGATTTTAGGCATTCGGGATATTTTCCTTCGGTGAGGGAAAGGTTAACTATGTCTGTTATTGTTTTGGTAATTGTGTTTTCAATTAGTTTAATCGTCTGAATGGGGATACTGTCAATGGGATTCATTTTTTTGATTATGTTTTGAATTTCCAGCGAGGAGGCGGGGTCAAAGTTAGATCAAGTTGATGTTATTTTCGGTAATAGGTTCAGGTTTTCGGTGTGAGTATTGAAGTTGTTGCTGGTATTATTTATTAGTTTTTTTATTTTCTCATTGAAATATTCAGTGAAATCATTGCTTTTGTTTGTGCTTGCAAGTGTTCCTAGTTCATTTGTTGGTTTGGTGAGGTTTTGTACGACTGTGAATAGCATTCTGGGGTTATGCTGGTATTGATTTATTTTGCTCGAGTAGAAGTTCTTTTTTGTATTATGGATCAATTTTTTATATTTTGCCAGATGGGTTCTGTAGGCATTGAGGAGTGGACCCGTTTTGTTCTTGCACCAGGATCTCTCTTTTTTACGGAGTTCTCATTTAGCTGATCTTATGGTGTCGTTGAACCACCGATTTAGGTGTTTTGGGTTTTTTTTATTTCCTTTGTGATGGTAGGGTTAATTCTATCTGCTAACGCTTTGGTACTGTTGATCCATGAGTTTGTGGCTGTTTCGGAGTTTGTGTAATCAATGTTCGTGATTTCTTCTTGGAGATTTAGTTGTAGTGCTTCAATATCAAAAGGTGGGTGGTATGTGATGGTTCTAATTTTGTTTTCTATTTTGTTGGGTTTCGTACTGAATGTAAGGGAAACTTGGATGAGTGAGTGGTCTGACCAAGGGATTTCGGTTAATTTTGTTTGTTGTGTATCCCAGGTGTCGGTGTTGATAAACACCAGATCAAGGGTATGTCCTGCTTTATGGATTGGTTCATTGACAATTTGTTTAAATCCCATTTTTGCAAGTGCATCCATTATAGTTTTGCATGTGGCTGTGAGGGGACGAGTGTCCATATGCAGGTTGAAATCTCCCAGGATGATGACTGGTTTATTGAGTGTTAAATTGGTAAAGAAGAATTCAATTACTGGGGAGCAGTTTCATTCTAATGAGCCAGGGGGACAGTATACTAAGCATATTTGTAATTTGGGAGAGTCGAATAGTATGATTTCGTAAGGGGAACATGTCTTGGAAGAGATGTTTCATCTGTAGGCTTTTTGGGTTGATTAACATGAGACCTCCGCCTTTTTTTTTTGGTCTGGGGATTGAGAAAGTTTTGTAAGTTGGATCTTCAATTTGGTTAATTAAAATGTTGTCAGTGTTCTTAATCCAGGTTTCTGTGATTGCTATGAAGTCTGGTTTGGTATCCGTAAGTATGTCTGTGAGAATGGGCATTTTTTTTTTTTACTATGGATTGAGCATTGAATAGTATGAATGATAGGAGTGTGCATTTGGTGTAAGTTTTCAAATTCTTGTATGTAATGTTTGTTCTTCAGTTTTTGGGATTCTTCCTGAGCTGTGTTTGCTAGTCGAGGGATAGATGGATGCATTTTGCTTCCAGGCTTAAACCCAACTCTTCCTGCCTTAAACCCCTATTTGGAACCAGGCTGTCTCCCAACTGACCATCAGTGCCGCATTTGTTATTGTGCCTGTTGGCACCTTGTTTGGTACCTATTGGTCTTTTTGTTGCAGGGAGCAGCCTGGATCTTGGTATTCACCCATCTGTGAGGACTATCATCCTGCTTGTCCTAGGAGAAAGTGCAGTTGCTTACCTGTAACAGATGTTCTGCTAGGACAGCAGGATGTTAGTCCTCAGGAAACCCGCCTGTTCGCCACCCCCCCCCCCCCCCCACCCGTGGAGTTGGATTATCCTGCGTTTTTTGTTTAATTTTTTCACTTTTATTTTTTTTTCTCTGTTACGAGACTGAAGGGGGACCTCGTGTGGATGTGCGGATAGTGGCATGCTGGGCATGCTCAGTGTGTAGCAGTCAAAGCTTCTAGAAACTTTGACAAAAGTTTTCCATGCCGGTCTCCATCTGATGATGTCACCCATCTTTGAAGACTAACATCTTGCTGTCCTAGGAGAACACTTGATACAGATAAGCAACTGTGCTTTCACATACAATTGAGGCGGTGCATACAAAAGCCACATACAAATTCATTAATGATATCCTGAAAACTCTACCAGTTTGCAGCCCTCAAGGACTATAGTTGGATTCCTCTAGAGAAGAATGTTCTTCAAAAGGTTAGGAAAGGTTCACAATCCTGCAGAAAGGAATAAATCCTATATCATTATTATTATACATTTTTTTTTTTAATTGAAATTTTTATTGAGTTTTCCAAAGTATAAAACAAGATATGCAGTATACACCTGTAGGGTAGAAGCCACGAACTATGTGCAATACAATTCAACGAACAGCTGGGTGATACAGCAGTATAATAAGTACATAGCAGAAATGCGGTAAATAACAATACTACGAAGCGAGTATCATTAATAAAACCTGGAACTCAGTAACCAACAGGCTTTGGAGCTCTAGAAGAAAAAGCAGACAAGAATCAACCAGTGAACTTATCTGCAAAATAGAGAAAAGAAGAAGATAAGGGAGAGAAGAAATGAGAGAGAAGAGTAAAGAGAGGAGAGAAAGAAGGGGAAGGAAAAGGGGAAAATAATAAAAAGAAAAGAAAAAAATATGAATAGACAAAATTAGGGACTAGGATGTGATCCAAGGCTATCATACATATTTACTAAGTGGAAACGGCCGTCATAGTAGAAGTAACATAATCCTCTAAGGGCTTCCATACGTGGGCCCAGGAGGTCAATCTATTATGTTTAATCGCCACAGCTTTTTCATATTTATAGAATAAACATACAGAATTCCACCACCACGGATAGGAGAGCAAATCACTACGCTTCCAGTTGGAGAGTATGTTATGGATGGCAACTGTGAGTAGGAAGTCTAATAATTTCCTATGTGGGAGAGATAATTGCAATGAGGAGTTGGCTCCTCTGAGGAAGACTATTGCATAAGTAATGGGGCAGTTCAAGGAGAGAATGGCAGATATAGTTTGCCAAATTTGACGCCAAAATGTTTGTACATAGGTGCAGTGGAAAAACATATGCTCCAAGGTGGCCTTGGGTGCAGAGCAGGACCAACATTGATGGGAAGCAAGTAAGCCCGCTCGATGTAGGCGCCACGGGGTCCATACTGCCCTGTGCATGAAAAAAAAGGAAGACTGCATCAAACTGGAAGATAGTGAAATGCGATTAGTGATAGACCAGAGATGATTCCAGTCACGTTCGGTAACACCCACATGGACCTCTCTGGACCAAATAGGATATAAGCTAGAACCAAGCTTCCCCGCTGAGGCAGAATTGATAACTTTATACAATTTGGAAGCTAAATGGCCTCTAGGGCCGTGTTCTTGAAAGACTTGTAATAAATGGGGGGTGGATTGTAGTGGGGTGGACGCATATACAGAGGTGGAGAGAACGCTTCTTAATTGGAGCCAGGAATAAAATTGAGAGTTTGGGAGACCGTAATCTCGTTGGAATCTAGAATAAGGCATAATCTTAGCATCTTCTAGAATGGCTGAAAGAAACCAGATACCTTTGTTTGCCATTTCGACCAGTTAAGAGGATGACCATTTATAGTCAAAAGAGTGTTATTCCAAATAGGAGCCATAGTAGACTTATTCCAAGGTGCCATCTGTTGAGGACGAATGGAATCAAAAAAAAGGTATGATTTGTGCAAAGATTGTAAAATGGGATTAGAAGCAGTTTTAGTGGTCAATCGAATACCTGGAAAACAGGAAAGTGGAAGGGGAGATAAAAGGGAACGTTCTAAGGATAACCATCTGGGTTGTTCCCAAGGGTCAGTGTTGTTAGAAAAGTGGTGGTAAGCCTGCTGTAGCATAAAAGCTTGGTGATAGCTAGAAAAGTTGGGAAAATTTACCCCTCCTTCGCTTTTGGGAAGTTTTAATTTAGACAAGGCAATTCTCGGCGTCTTGTTTTTCCATAAGAAGGCGGACAAAATTCTATCCACCTTCCTATAGAATGTGGGAGAAAAAAAAACTGGTATCATGGACAAAGAATATGTAACCTTGGGAGCTATGACCATTTTGATAGTGTCCAGTCTACCCCACCAAGTTAAATAGAGGGGAGACCAACGAAGAGTGAGGTCTTCGAGGGTTTGTAAAATGTGCCCTTCAGCATTGGATATTGTGAGGGAAGGGTCTGAGTGGAAATATATACCTAAATATTTAAGACTTTTGGAGACTTTATGTGTAGCAGACTGTGAAAGATCAACCAAAGATCCCATGATATTAAGAGGTAATAGTTCAGTCTTATGCCAGTTGATTTTGTATCCAGAGAGGACCGAGTATGCCGTAATTTGCTGGAGAAGGTGAGGAAGTGAGGAGTCAGGATTAGATAAAAACAACAATACATCATCTGCATAAGCTGACAACTTGTATTCCTCTGATCCAATGCATACACCTTTAATCATAGAATTTTGACGGACTGCAATGAGGAGAGGTTCCAAAGCCAGGTTGAATAACAACGGAGAAAGGGGGCAGCCTTGCCGCGTTCCTCTGTAGAGGGAGAAAAAAGGGGATCTACGGTTATTGATATAGAGGAATGCATTTGGGGAGTGATAAAGAAGCTGGATCCAAGAGAGAAACTTAGGACCAAATCCGAATTTGCGGAGAGTAGAAAAAAGAAACGACCATTCGACGCGGTCAAAAGCTTTTTCCGCGTCCAGTGAAACTGCAATGACCGGTGAAGGAGCAGAAAAAATAGCGTCATGTATATGAAGAAAAAGTCTGGTATTATTGGCGATTAATCTATTTTTTATAAAGCCGGATTGGTCTGGATGGATTAAATGGGGCAGAACTTTGGATAATCTGGTGGCTAGTACCTTAGTAAATATTTTGTAATCTGTATTAAGCAATGAGATGGGTCGATAATTGCCTATCTCCGTTGCATCTCTTCCTGGCTTTGGGAGTACCACTATACATGCAGTAGTGAAGGACGTAAACGACTGTGATTGAACCGGAGCCAAAGAGTAGTATTGCTGAAGATGGGGAATAAGTTCTTTACGAAAGGCTCTGTAAAAATCCGTAGTAAAGCCATCAGGACCTGGGGCTTTTCCAGTAGGGAGAGCATTAATAGCAGATTCAATTTCCTGGGAAGTGATTGGAGACTCCAGATCATGGCATTGTTGATCGGAAATCGAAGGGTGAGAGATAGAGGAGAGAAAAGAATATATGTCCGCTTCTGAAGCTTGGGTTTCCGTCTGATATAGCTTGGCGTAGAAGTCTCTGAAGGCCTGCAGTATGTCCTCATCCTGTGTAAGAACTTGGTGAGACGCGGTTTTGATTTTGACAATTCGCTTCTTATCCTCTCGTTTCTTTAAATATGAAGCCAAGAGGTGTCCACATTTGTTATTTTCCGCATAGTAGGTAGCGTTGTTATGAAAAATATGAAGACGTACTGACGCACTGAGAAGCTGGTTATATTGGAATTTCGCTTTCAAGACATGCTTTAAGGAGGCGGAGGTCGGATGTCTTATGTGTTCCGCTTCTAAAGAAGCGACAGACCTCTGAAGATTAATCAATTCCGCTTGATTAGCCTTCCGTTTATGCGCTGAGTAACTAATAATTTCCCCTCTAATAGTAGCCTTGTATGCATCCCAGATCACTGAGAAGGAGATCTCTGGGTCAGAGTTGATGAGGAAATATTCAGTTGTTTTATCACGTAATCGAACCAGAAAGTCTGGATCTGAGAGGAGTTGAGCGTTGAATCTCCATAATTTGTCGGATGTAGTGGGGTGACGTAGTCCACATTGAAGGACGATTGCCGCATGATCGGAGACTAGTATCGGAGCGATCGACGCAGAGAAAATCTGCGGGATTAAGCAGGTAGAGATTAGGAAATAGTCAATTCTGGAGTAAGAAGAATGAGGAGCGGAAAAAAAGGTGTACTCCTTCTCGCTAGGGTTCAGAAGTCGCCAAGCATCGACAAGACCGAAGGAAGTCATAAGATGGTTGAGAGTCTTGCTAGATTTTGAGATGGACAAACGTGCAGTAGATTTTCTATCAATAAAGGGATCAAGAGTCTGATTGAAGTCGCCACCGATAATAGTTGATGTGGAGTCATTAGCCAGTAGTTGAGTAAAAGAATCGTGGAAGAAAGAAGGATCATCAATGTTGGGAGCATACAGGTTTAAAAAAGTGTACGGCTCCTTAGTAATTAAAGCTTGAATAAGATTCCACCTGCCGTCCAGGTCCGCTGACTGAGAAGTGATCGTAGCATCCAATCGTTTGTGAATAAGAATAGCCGTGCCCCGTTTTTTATGGACCGCAGGGCTAAAGAAGACTTGACCGACCCATAATTGTTTCAGTTTGAGGGATTCAGTAGTCGTCAATCGCGTCTCCTGAAGCAGAGCAATATCAGCTCGTAGAGATTGTAAATAGGTGAGGATTTTTTTCCGCTTGATTGGGTGTGATAGTCCTTGGACATTGAGGGAAACCACATTAAACGAAGCAAGTGTGGCTGTCATGATGCTGGAAGTTCAAAAAGATAAATGAAAAAAAAAATGAAAAAATGTGCTCTCAAAACAGACAGTCCTGGAACCCAGTTATTGCAGACAGGTAGGGATGCGAGAGCAGAGGGGGGAGAAGAGAAAAAGGAAAAAGAGCAGTAAAAGGAAAAAGGTATGAGACAGACAGATATGATAAGACAGAAGACGGGAGGTAGAGGAGAAGTGAACCAAAAGGATTCCAAAAAAGAAAAAATAAAGCACAACCTGTGCCAAGCGAAAGTCCCGGTCGGGACAACAAAAATGGGCCTCTAGGCGGACCACTGGCCACAACCAAACGAGCTGCACCGCTCAATGTAACAATAAAATAATCGGATTCCAATTAGGAAAAAAGACAAAATTAGGCAGTCATATAGCATCGTTTTCCCAGTTACAAAACATGAGAGGGAAAAACTGAAATATATTCACATGGCACGATCGCCACAAGATCCGGATTCAGGTCACCATGTCCTGGGTATTTCCAATGGACTGGAGATATAGCTCTAAGTCTAGAGGTTGTTGAAAGAGTTTCGTCTGATTAAGATATGTTACTCGCATCTGAGCCGGGTACAGTAGACCATATTTAGCCCCAATCTGTTGAAGTCTCGGGCGCAGGGCAAGGAACTCTTTTCGCCGTCCCGCGGTGGCTTTAGCCAGATTGGGGACGAAGAGCACATTGCGTCCTTTGTATTGCACCGGCGCTAGCGTTCTGGCAGCTGTTAAGATTTGCAAGACCTGTGGATGTCTCAGCAGTTTAAAAATAATAGGTCTCGGATACTTGGAGTTGTGGAGCGGCCTGGAGGGAACTCGATGTGCACGCTCGATTTCTAAAGGAAAGTGAAACTCCAAACTTAAGCTGGTAGTAAGCAGTTTGGTAAGAAAGCCATTAAGGTCATTGCCCTCGTCGCCTTCCGGAATACCAAGTATTCGAATATTATTCCGGCGATTTCTGTTCGATAAATCTTCCATGCTAGCCTGTAATCGTTCCATGTCTTTAGTAATTTGGGGAACAGAAACGGTAGTTAATAGCAGAGAGGAGACCTGAGACTCCACGTCATCTAAACGAGACCGGTATGCTTCAAGTTTACTAGAAACAGTTTGTAAGTCCCCCCCGTAGTGCGTTAGTGGCGTCAATGTTGACATTTACCAGATCTTTCAGTTGCCTCAATTCGGTAAGTACGACGTCCGCCGATGCCATAACTTTTGATGGCGGGGCCTTATCCGGCGACGGAGGATCGGCCTTGGTGCGTTTAGTGCCTGAGGTCGCTGCGAATGCCGCTTCTATTTTCCCTAGCTTACTCGACGCCATCGTGAACTCTAGCAAAAAGAGAACTAACTCGATAAATATGAGAGTTCTGGGAAAACGCTGAGTTGTAAATTTCCGTACTTGTTGAAAAGGCTGGAGCGGAGCTGCAAGCTTAGGCGGCCATTTTGATCGCTGCGCGAGAGCGCCCCCCATTATTATACATTTTAACTTGCCCTTTCTCCAGTATGTGCAGAACTTCAAATCAAAAACCACTAGTTTGCTGCCCTAAAGGACTGGAGTTGGACTCCATTGTCACATGGATATAAAAAATCTTTCGGCACCATTCAATAATGAACTTCTGAGTCCAGAAATTGATACTAGAGTAAAATTCATATGGCAATCACATCCTTTATTTGTCCATATTGTTGCGGTCTGCACCGCTTCCCCTCTCTTCCCCGTGACCAGTGCCTACCTCCGCGTCTGGGGAAGCCGCACTCCGCGGTTTCCAGGACCCAAGGACGCGCTCAGTTCCATGTGGCAACCGCCATTTGCCTGTCTCTCTCACCGCGGCCACGCGCGCGAGTACGGCCACTTTGAGCGCCCAGAACCCAGAAGTCAAGCCCCGCCTGCGCTGATGACGTCACGATCCGAGACAGATATAACCGGCGTCCGGACGTTCCATCATCGCCTTGCAACGAGGTTCACTACAGTCTTGTAGTTCTGAGTTGCGCTTCGTCTTGCTGAGTTCCTGCCGCTGACCTTTGAGTTCCTGACTACGCTCTGCCTGCCGCCTGCCTCGACCCCAGTTCGTCCCTGACTACGCTCTGCCTGCTGCCTGCCTCGACCCCGGTTCGTCCCTGACTACGCTCTGCCTGCTGCCTGCCTCGACCTCGGTTCGTCCCTGAGTACGCTCTGCCTGCTGCCTGCCTCGACCCTGGTTCGTCCCTGACCACGCTCTATTGCCGCCTGCCTTTGATCCCGGCTCGTCTCTATTCCTGCTTCAGCCTTCAGCCTTGCCTTCACCTGCTGGCTGCGGACCCCGCTCCAGGTTTATACTTGCTCCTACTCACATCTGCTCATTTAGAGACTCTATTATCTTTGGACTTCCTGGGTCTCTATTGCTGGACTCTCTCTCTAGTACCCAAGTCCCAAGGTGCCAGAACCCTACGGGCCCCTCCTGGGGGGTTCTGGGTACCCGGGTGAAGATCTTGTGCTAGACTCAATTACTATTGGACTTCCTGGTTCTCTGTTACTGGACTCTTTCTCTGGAACCTAAGTCCCTAGGAGCCAGGACCCTACGGGCTCCTCCTGGGGGGTTCCTGGTTTCCGGGCAATCACCTGGTGAACACTTTGAGCCTTGGCTCCGCCTCCCGGCCTACCCCGCCTCTCGTGGTAGGTCGGCCCAAGGGTCCACTATTCCACAGCAGTACCCAACTGCAACAGTTTGCAAGGCCATGGACTTGGCGGAGACCCCGAGCCTTCAGGCCATCTCGTGAATGGCTCAACGCCTCCAGCAGCAGCAACACTGCATAGACACCCTAGCAGCTACTGTAGAGCAGATGGTCGCCCAGCTAGAGGTTTCTGCTCGGGAGTCACATCAGGCATCCACTGTCTCTACTGCCTCAGTTATGCAGCTACCTACGCCCCCCCCCCCCCCCCCGGTATGCCGGGGACAGCAAGTCCTGCCGAGCGTTTTTAAACCAGTGTCAAGTACGGTTTACCCTTTTGCCGGCCCAATTCCCTTCTGACGCAGAGAAAGTGGCTTTCATATTTTCACTCCTGGACGGTAAGGCCCTTAACTGGGCTTCACCCTTGTGGGAACACCGGGACTCTATGCTACAGAATCTGGAGGAGTTTCTCCTCAATTTTCGGCTTGCCTTTGACGACCCGGCACGCCTAAGTGCCGCAGCCTCAGAACTCCTGACCCTCCGGCAAGGAACACGCCCAGTGGCGGATTATGTTATCGAGTTCCGCACGCTAGCCATGGAGTTCGGTTGGCAGGACGACTGTCTGAAGGGCATCTTCCTTGAAGGACTATCCGGCCGAATCAAGGATGAGCTGGCAGGTCGAGACCTACCAGGGGACTTGAACGATCTCATTGACATAGCTGGTAGGGTGGACCGTCGTCTCCAGCAGCGAGATAAGGAGATCCGCTCGTCCCGCAGACCGCCTCCTCCGTCATCTACCACTTCTAGATCCCGGGCTCTCGGGGCTTCTCCTACTCCGGTGTCTAATGGGGAACCCATGCAGGTTGGCAGATCTCCACTGACTCCTGAGGAAAAGAAGAGACGGCGTACGCTTGGCCTCTGCCTCTATTGTGGAGGCAAGGGGCATTTTCTCTTGACTTGCCCGGAGCGTCCGGGAAACGCTCCTGCCTAGGCTATTATGAGGAGCTACACCTAGGCGCTTCCGGATCAGCTCCTCTGTGCACATTGCCTGTAACCCTGAAGTTTCCTGGAGGGGAACTCCAGGTCCGTGCGTTCATAGACTCAGGTGCAGAAGGGAACTTTATAGCGGCCGACCTGGTGGCCCAGCTCGCCCTCCCCACAGTGCAAAAGGTCCCTCCGCTGCGTATCTCATCCATCCGAGGCACTCTGCTCCCCGGGGCCATTACCTGCTCCACAGCTCCCGTTACTCTACAAACCGGATTATACCATTCAGAGCAGATCTCTTTGCTTGTCTTAGAGCGAGCGGTGCACCCCTTGGTTCTGGGACTGCCGTGGCTCCGTCTGCACTCGCCCCTAATACAATGGGATGACTTTCAGTTGGTTCGGTGGGGGCCAGCCTGCTTTGAACACTGCTTGCAACTTCCGCATCCGCCTAGACCCCTGAACGTCTGCTCCTCCCAGCTGTTGCCTGAGCCATAACAGTTCTTCGAGGATGTTTTCTCCAAGGAGATGGCAGAGCTTCTTCCGCAGCATCGGCCGTTTGACTGCCCCATTGACTTACTGCCCGGTACCACCCCGCCTCGCGGCCGAGTGTACCCTCTGTCTTTACCCGAGACCAAGGCCATGTCGCAGTATGTGACGGAGAACTTGGCCAAAGGGTTCATCCGGCCCTCTCGCTCTCCTGCAGGCGCCGGCTTCTTCTTCGTGGCTAAGAAGGACGGTTCTCTCCGGCCATGTATTGATTACCGGGGCTTGAACGCCATTACCAAGCGGGATCATTACCCACTCCCGTTGATCCCGGAACTGCTGGACCGCCTTCAGGGTGCCCGTGTGTTTACCAAGCTGGACCTCAGGGGGGCCTACAACCTGGTACGTATCCGTCCTGGAGACGAATGGAAGACGGCGTTCAACACCAGGGACGGGCATTACGAGTATCTTGTAATGCCCTTCGGACTCTGCAACGCCCCAGCCGTCTTCCAACACCTCATGAATGAGGTTCTACGAGACTTCCTGAACACTCATGTTATAGTATACCTAGATGATGTACTCATCTTCTCAAAGGATTTGGATTCCCATCGTCATCACGTAAAACAAGTCCTTCAGGTCCCCCGGGAGAACCGCCTTTATGCCAAGATGGAAAAGTGCACCTTTGAGGCTGAATCCCTGCCTTTTCTAGGTTATATTATCTCTTAAACCGGCTTCCGCATGGATCCAGAGAAGGTAGTGGCCATCACCCAGTGGCCTCAACCCAAGGGGCTCAAGGCCCTACAGCGATTTTTGGGCTTCGCTAATTTCTATAGACACTTCATTCCAGGCTACTCTCACCGGGTGGCTCCACTCACAGCTCTGACCCGCAAGGGCGCCGACGCCAGGAACTGGCCTGACGCCGCTGTTACAGCTTTCGCTGATTTAAAGGAAGCCTTCGTTTCCGACGTTTGCCTCCGACACCCGGACCCCTCCAAGCCCTTCATAGTGTAGGTCGACGCCTCCAGTATTGCCGTGGGAGCCGTGCTGAGTCAGCATTCGGATTCTGGACAACTCCTACCCTGCTCCTACTTCTCGAGGAGGTTTCCCCCCGCTGAGAACAACTACTCCATTGGGGACAAGGAGTTATTGGCTATTAAGCTTGCCCTGGAGGAATGGAGGCAGTGGCTCGAGGGGGCGTTACATACCACCACGGTATATACCGATCATAAAAACCTTGAGTTTCTGTCCCAGGCCCAACGTTTGAACCCCCGCCAGGCCCGCTGGGCCTTGTTCTTTAGCCGATTCAACTTCATCCTACAGTACCGACCGGCAGCAAAAAAACGTCCGAGCGGATGCTCTCTCCCGGACATCATGTAACGAAGGGGATCAAGAACAGCCTCAATTCATCCTGGACCCGAGTAAGGTCCGTCTATCAGCCCTGACGGTCCTCGCCCAGGATAGGACCGTAGTTCCTCGCAGGGATCGCCTCACGGCACTACGATGGGCTCACGACTCCCTCGTCGGAGGGCATGCCGGGCGTGAGAGAACAATGGAGCTCCTCAACCGATTTTATTGGTGGCCCAACCTCCGGCGGGATGTCACCACTTATGTGAGGTCCTGTCCTACCTGCGCTCGTCAGAAACCCAGCCCGGGTTCCCCATGTGGTCTCCTTCAGCCCTGACCAATACCCACCGAACCCTGGACACATCTGGCCACAGATTTTGTGGTAGACTTGCCTCCATCTAGTGGCCATACAGTAATCTGGGTCACTGTAGACCGCTTTTCGAAAATGGTGCATTTGATCCCTCTACCTAAGCTCCCATCAGCTCCCGAACTGGCCCTTCTCTTCACTCAGCACATTTTTAGGCTACACGGCCTTCCCCAAGATGTCGTCTCCGACCGAGGTCCCCAGTTTGTGGCACGTTACTGGAGAGCCCTTTGTAAGTGTTTCAAGGTGAAACTTAACTTCTCCACTGGCCTTTCACCCGCAGAGCAACGGGCAAACCGAGCGGATGAATCGGATCCTGAAGTCCTACCTCCGGTCCTTCGTGAATGAGAAACAGGATAATTGGTCTGAACTATTGCCCTGGGCCGAGTTCGCCTACAATAATCAGGCTCACGCGGCTACTGGCAGGTCTCCATTTCAAGTGGTGTACGGGAAGCACTTAAGACCACCACTCCCTCTTGACGCTTCCAGCGCTTCACCTGCTGCCCAAGTCACAGCACAGCAGCTGCGAGCACTGTGGCATGGAACCCAGCGCAAACTGCGCCGTGCAGCTGCCTCCGCCAAGCAAGTGGCCGATCGCCACTGACGGCCAGCTCCAGCCTACCAGCCAGGAGATCGGGTGTGGCTCAACACCAGGAATATCCATCTCCGCCTTCCATCACGAAAATTTGTACCCCGGTTCTGCGGTCCCTTCCGGGTAGCTGAGAGAGTGGGCCTGGTATCCTATCAACTGAGACTGCCGTCCACCCTACGGATCCATGACGTCTTTCATGTATCCCTGCTCAAACCCGTGGTCCTTTCACGCTTCCACCGCGCACCTCCGGATCCCACCTCTGCACCCATAGATGATGATCCTACGTATCAGGTACGAGAGGTTGTGGACATCCGTTTCCACAACCGCAGGTGGGAGTACCTCCTAGCCTGGGAGGGTTGCGGTGACGAGGATAATACATGGGAGCCCAGCCGTAACATCCTCGACAAGGATCTTCTGCAACAATTCCACCGGGACCATCCCGAGAAGCCCGGGCCTCTCAAGAGGGGCCGTAAAGGGGGGGGGGGTACTATTGCGGTCTGCACCGCTTCCCCTCTCTTCCCCGTGACCAGCGCCTACCTCCGCGTCTGGGGACGCCGCACTCCGCGGTCTCCAGGACCCAAGGACGCGCTCAGTTCCATGTGGCATCCGCCATTTGCCTGTCTCTTTCACCGCGGCCTCGCGCGCGCGCGCGAGTACGGCCACTTTGAGCGCCCAGAACCTGGAAGTCAAGCCCCGCCTGCGCTGATGACGTCACGCTCCAAGACAGATATAACCGGCGTCCGGACGTTCCATCATCGCCTTGCAACGAGGTTCACTACAGTCTTGTAGTTCTGAGTTGCGCTTCGTCTTGCTGAGTTCCTGCCGCTGACCTTGGAGTTCCTGACTACGCTCTGCCTGCCGCCTGCCTCGACCCCGGTTCGTCCCTGACTACGCTATGCCTGCTGCCTGCCTCGACCCCGGTTCGTCCCTGACTATGCTCTGCCTGCTGCCTGCCTCGACCCCGGTTCGTCCCTGACCACGCTCTATTGCCGCCTGCCTTTGATCCCGGCTCGTCTCTGTTCCTGCTTCAGCCTTCAGCCTTGCCTTCACCTGCTGGCTGCGGACCCCGCTCCAGGTTTATACTTGCTCCTACTCACGTCTGCTCATTTAGAGACTCTATTATCTTTGGACTTCCTGGTTCTCTATTGCTGGACTCTCTCTCTAGTACCCAAGTCCCAAGGTGCCAGAACCCTACGGGCCCCTCCTGGGGGGTTCTGGGTACCCGGGTGAAGATCTTGTGCTAGACTCAATTACCATTGGACTTCCTGGTTCTCTGTTACTGGACTCTCTCTCTGGTACCTAAGTCCCTAGGAGCCAGGACCCCTGGGGGGTTCCTGGTTTCCGGGCAATCACCTGGTGAACACTTTGAGCCTTGGCTCCGCCTCCTGGCCTACCCCGCCTCTCGTGGTAGGTCGGCCCAAGGGTCCACTAGTCCAGGGTCCAGCAGTACCCAACTGCAACACATATATAGAAATTGTCACTATCTCACACATTTTTCCTTGCTGGACCTGTTAGAGGGGAGGGGTGAAGCTAGGAACAAAAAAAAATTATATATATATTTTTGACAATTTTATCATTGCTGGCTTATTCTTATCATCATCACACCTAAAGCACTGAGTCATGTCACATAACATGCATGAACTTGCTCTATAGTACTTCTGTTTGTCATATTTTCCATTAGCATATTTCAGTTTTCAGTGTTTAAACCCTTTTTGTTTTGTTTTGCAGAAGAATCATGGAGCAAAGCTTTGCAAAAGAAACAAAATGGGATGTTACCCTGTTCATGTGGCTGCACAGTCTGCTGCAGTAAAATGCTTGGAAGTCATTTTAAGGAGAGGTTAATATAATAAGTATTACTATATTTGTTTAATATTTAAGACAGGATTAGAGAAACATAGAAACATAGAAACATAGAAATGACGGCAGAAGAAGACCAAACGGCCCATCCAGTCTGCCCAGCAAGCTACGCAGTTTATCCATTTTTTTTTTTTTATCTTCCCCCCCACCCCTTTTTTTCTCCCCCTCCCCCGTCACTATTGGCTTCCAGCACCCTCCGGCCCCAATTCCCTTCCACCCCTCCACCAATGCAGAGAGCAGTGCCGTATCCGCATCCCAATGAACATCCAGTTCAATCAGGGGTAGCAACTGCCACAATAAACGGCCACACCCCTGCCCCATACTCTTACCCACCTCTGTTTTGCTTGTTTGTTTTTTGTTTTGGTTTTTTTGTTTTTTGTTTTTTTGGAGATGGCAGCCCTCCAACCTTCCGCTCCGTGAAGGTGGAACACAAACCACTGGCATCCCGCTCCGTGAATGCCTCTGTGGCTACTGCCGCTCCGTGCAGTATTTTGCTGCCTGAAGGTGGAACAACTACTCGCCACTGGCATCCCGCTCCGTGAATGCCTCTGTGGCTACTGCCGCTCCGTGCAGTGTTTTACCACCTCCTCTATATTTATGCCCACTAGACTTGATGGATCCACAGTGTTTATCCCATGCCCCTTTGAAGTCTTTCACAGTTTTAGACTTCACCACTTGTCATCTTTCAATAGTGTAACCTCTTGTCTGTCTTTCCTTTCAGGTGAAGAGTTAGGCTTTTCTGTTGAACAGCACATCAATTTTACTGATAATGGAAAGTGCAGTCCCCTACACCTGGCAGTGCAGAATGGATGCTTGGAAATTGTAAGAATGTGTATAGCCTTTGGAGCAAAAATTGATCTAAAACAGGTAATTATAACTTGCTTCAAAGTACTAATGACAGTTTAAAGTGCTACGGACTATTAATTTATTTTCCATAAGGACCAGTTGATAAAGCTCTGAAATAGTCTATCACGCGATCTAATGGTAATATCTTCCATAAACTGACAGACAGGTGTGTAAATTTGTACGTCATATTTGTATGAATCAATGAATAATTGCTTTGTAATGTAGTTTATTGATTACTATAGAATGGTCTTTGAATCAAAAAGTTTTAAATGTAAAGGGAGTATATTTCAAATAATAATTTTAGTGACCAACAAGATACCCTTGTTTTTGTCTGAAAAACATTATTGGTTTATTTTAAACATGGATTTCTAAACATATATCTATATCGCCATGCTTAAAATGTTTTTCACAGAGTATAAGTAGTAACATAAATGACTAGTTTGATTTTAACCTTCTGGTTTGTGTTTTATAATGTACAGAATGATAATGCCACAGCACTTCATTTTGCTGCCACGCAGGGAGCAACTGAGATTGTTAAATTAATGATGTCTTCTTACAATGGTGATAAATCTATTGTTAATCTTCCGAATGGGAACAATCAAACACCACTTCATATGTAAGAATGAACTGATCCTCTGATTTTATTTTTTGTTTTCAATTTTCTAATGGCAGAACAGTTCTTTTAACTTTATTTGTATAAAACATGACATTATATGACTTATCAGACCAATAAGGTGAAATGTTTATAAATACAAATCAATATTATTTGCATGCAGCATTGGATTCTGATATCTGGCAATCTGCTGTATTCTTAACTTTCAGCATATGTTTTAAAACAAATTTGTGCACAAATGCAATCAATCCCTTGTTAAAGGTGTTTAAAAAACATGTATTCAGTTTTATTTATTTTTTTATATTCTGCTTTTCACACCTTTTTCAGTGCTTCAAAGCGGATTACATTCAGATACTGTAGGTTTTTCCTATCCTCAGAGGGTTTACAATCTAAGGGGGTCATTTATCAAAATACGCTAAGGCGTTTTCGCATGTGTTAATGGCTTATTGCATGCGAAAAGCCCCATTAACGCATGCGATAGGCCCTTACCGCATGCAAAAACGTCTTTATCGCATGTGATAGCACCATATTGTATGGTGTGATGCAAATTTCAAAAAGAGGAGGAGTTAGGGGTGGGCCGGGTTTGCCAGTCTGCAAAATGCTATCGCACAGACTTAACGCCAATTTTTAACTACAACCATTTTGAATAGCGTTAAACTGTACGATAGCTTGCGTTACCGGGCGGTAAGGTTTTATCACATTGTGCGATGTCTCCAGAAAGGCCTGTTTGAGTAGATTTCAAGCTCCTGGGGGGGGGGGGGGGTAGAGAGAGAGAGAGCTTGATGGACCCTCTACCTGGGTAACATCAAGCTAGGTGGAGAGAACATTGCCCAAATCTCATCTTTGGGTGAGTTTCCTCATTCCGAAGGCCATCAAATCTTCACAAGAGACCACTGTTCTGTTCATACGTCTCACATTGAATGTCAAAGTGGCCCTTAACCCCCTACACTGATACCTAACCCTCACCTCGAGTTACTAGGTGGGCCTACCATAGGGATACAAATACCTATCTAGGGAGAGGACACTATGGCTAGTCTCTCTCTCTCCCCCTCCCCTGAGCTCATTAACAATGATCCCCCAGTGGTTGAATGGAAGAAATACAACAGGTATGGCATTTATCGCTAAGTCTGAAAATGTTATCGCAATTTGTGCTAACTTAGCTCTTCGCATAGGGGCGGATTTTCAGAGCCCTGCTCGCGTAAATCCGCCCAAAACCGGGCGGATTTACGCGAGCAGGGCCCTGCGCGCCGGTGAGCCTATTTTACATAGGCTCACCGGCGCGCGCAGACCCCGGGACTCGCGTAAGTCCCGGGGTTTTCGGAGTGGGCGTGTCGGGAGGCGTGTCGGGGGCGGGGCCGGAGCGCGCGGCGTTGCGGGGGCGTGTCGGCAGCGTTTTGGGGGCGGGTACGGGGGCGTGGCTATGGCCCGGGGGCGTGGCCGCGCCCTCCGTACCCGCCCCCAGGTCGCGGCCCGGCGCGCAGGAGGCCCGCTGGCGCGCGGGGATTTACGCCTCCCTCCGGGAGGCGTAAATCCCCCGACAAAGGTAGGATGGGGGTTTAGACAGGGCCGGGCGGGTGGGTTAGGTAGGGGAAGGGAGGGGAAGGTGAGGGGAGGGCAAAGGAAAGTTCCCTTCTAGGCCGCTCCGATTTCGGAGCGGCCTAGGAGGGAACGGGGGTAGGCTGCGCGGCTCGGCGCGCGCAGGCTATACGAAATCGATAGCCTTGCGCGCGCCGATCCAGGATTTTAGCCGATACGCGCGACTACGCACGTATCTACTAAAATCCAGCGTACTTTTGTTTGCGCCTGGAGCGCAAACAAAAGTAGGCTGTTCGCGCTCGTCTGAAAATCTACCCCATAGGTAATTAGCACAAATTGCAATAAACTGTATATTAGCATAAAACACACCCCTTTTGCTATCACATGTGATACTTTCCACATTTTGATAAATCCAGGCCTAAGTTTGCACCTGAGGCAATGGGGGGTAAAGTGACTTGCCCAAGATCACAAGGAGAAGCAGTGAAATATTTACTCTGGTCTCCTGGTTCGTAGCCCACTACTCTAACCACTAGGCTACTCCTCCATTGTTCTTTCATATAGTAAAGTTTCAGTTTCTGAAATATTAAGAACCAAAATCAGAAATTTTACTTTGGTGGTATTTTTTGGAGGGAGGAGAGAGTCTGATTTATAATCCCATTGAAAAGTTTAGGGACACAGTCTTGAATTCAGACGAACTACACCAGTTGGGTTGATGTACAATTGATTCCTTCTGGAGATAGTGCTATGACTTGAGAAAAGTGCTTAAGGTTATATTAGGTAATCCTTGGATTATGAGTCAAACCAGAATTCTGACAAAAAAATAAATTTGGATTTGTTGAATAGTTCTGCAGGTACCCTATAGTTCAAGTGCTTGGGAGTTTCTCACCGAAACTCTTTATGTAGTTTTATATGAATGATTGGCATACAGTAAAGGCATGCTAGGAAATACAAAAAAAATCAAAATTGTTTTTATTTGCCTTTGGATATATCTGTTTTTAATTATCATTTGCGCTTGTGTGATTTTTCTGGTCTCTTGAAAATAGTAATTTAAAAAACAGCCTATGATCTGATTTGTGTTGTGCTCATTACATTCCAGATTTGATCTAGGTTATTTTTTATTTGTCTAATGAATATTTCAAGTTCCTGTTCATACCCAGATTAGTCAGACTCCTGGGATTATGCCTCCCTTCCAGCAGAAATTATGCCTCCCTTCCAGCAGAAATTTTCTTTTGCACACTGCTGCAATCACCGAACACAGAGTTTCCATTCAAAAACGGAGAACCCTGAGAGCCACATTCACTTTCTTTAGACCCTCCTTTTTCAGAACCATGAAATATATGAAGTATCTTCCTGTCCCTCATTCCCCCAACAGCATGGGAACTACAGCTCCTAGAGCTTGAAACAAGTCTATGGTCTCCTGAACCACCTTTCTCTTGTCGAACAGAGCGCAAGGGGAAACTATAAGCAAGTCCCGCAGTGGACAAGAGAATTCTAACACATAGCCGTCTTTTCTCACAGGACAAGCAGGAGTGACATCGAGGATGGAGCCCACCACGGAAAACTTCTGTCAAAGTTTAACAGAACTTTGACTGGCCCCTACTGGGCATGCCCAGCAAGGCACTGACCCTGCAGCCAGCAGGGGTCTCCTTTCAGTCTTTTTTTTTCCGCGCGGCAGTTGCCACGCGGTGAAAGGAGCTCTCTAACCACGTTCCTGACAGGAATTTGGAAGTTAATTTCTGAAGAAAATTTGCCCCTCAGGGGTCTCCGTTTGACAAATTTTTTACTCATCTTACGGAATCCGGTAAGTTTTTTGCCTTTTCCATCGACTACCGTCGATTTTGGCCCTCGAGGCCCGTTGGCACTTACCGATCCCCAGCCTAAATTTTGGCTTCCAGCCATGGCAACGGGGTTCCGTCGTTGTCCGGATTGCACCCGGACTATGTCCATCACAGACCCCCACAGGGTTTGTGTAATGTGTTTGGGTAGTGAGCATGATGTCCTGACTTGCACCAAATGTGCCTTAATGACACCCAAGGGTCGCAAAGCCAGGATGGAGAAGATGGGGCTCCTCTTCCATGCACCCACCCCAACGCCATCGATAGCATCGACGTCATCGGAACCGGCACCGTCGAAGTTGTACCATCATCGTCAACCCTCCGGTGACCGACCGCCATCGATCGCTTCTCGGCCGTCGACTCCCGTCCCTTCCCCGGATGGGCGAGGGGATCGGAAAGAAAAGCATCGCCATCGACGGCACAAGTCTCGGCCTGTCGAGGATCCACAGCCATCGACCTCCGCTCAAGCCGAGCCACCGACAAAGAAGCCGCGAACAGACCGGACACCCTCCACGTCTCGTTCGCCGGCATCGAGGAAACCCTCACCCTCTCGGGGTGTGGGGGCCGTGATCCCACCGGTTACGGTGGTCCCTCCGGCCCTGCCTCAGCCTCCCTCTCCCGTCGAGCCGGGTCTGGTTACCCCTGGTCTCCGGGCAGAACTGGACCGGCTGGTCCAGGAGGCCATCGAGAAAGCGATGAAGAAATTACAACCTCCATCGGCACCGTCTCCGGCACCGGTTCCAGTGCCGCCCCCGGCACCGACGCCGGCGCCGGCTTCGCCACCGAGGAGGGAACCGACCACCGAGCCGTTGGTGCAAGCTCTAGCACCACTACTACGCCGCATGGAGGCACTTATGACGGCCCTTCCATCGGTGATTCCAGTACCATCGACAACACCACCGTCTCCAACTGGTTTCTCATCGGCAGGAGAAACACCGTTTCGAATTCCCCCTTCCGGGGTAGTTCCATCGGTACCTTCTGGTATATCTCCACCGATTTATCCTTCGGCTCCATCGATTCCGTGCCAGGCACCGATTCCATCGGCAGCACCGAAGCCATCGATGCCATTTCTGGTTCCACCTACCGCACCGATTCCACCTAGGTTTCCATCGATGCCTTTAGAGCCTCAGCCAGGTCCATCAGGGCTACAAGCCCCACATGATCCCTACGATACCTGGGGTGATGATGATGATACATCTTCTGACACAGATTTGCCTTCGCCACCATCTCCTACAGAGAGTAGAAAAAGATCTCCTCCTGAGGATCTATCTTTCATTAACTTTGTGAAAGAGATGTCAGAAGTTGTACCGTTTCAGCTCCAATCTGAAGCCGATGACAGACACCAGATGATGGAATTACTTCAATTTCTGGATGCTCCAAAAATCATCGCTTCCATCCCTATACACCAGGTGTTTTTGGATCTGCTAAAGAAAAACTGGGAATCTCCTTCATCGGTGTCACCAGTTAACAAGAAAGCTGACTCCACATACCTTGTCCAGTCAGCACCAGGTTTCCAAAAACCTCAACTGGATCATCGCTCTGTTGTGGTTGAGTCCGCGCAGAAGAAGGCCAAGCGTCTTAAGCCACACTCTTCTACCCCACCTACCAGGGACAACAAATTCCTAGATAGTGTAGGACGGAAAGTGTATCATGGAGCTATGTTGATTTCACGCATAGCTTCATATCAACTCTACATTACTCAATACAACAGAGCCATCCTTAAGCAGATGCAAGACTATGCTGACACGTTGCTGGACCAATACCAACCGCAGCTTCAAGCCCTTCTTCACAAGGGATTTGAGGCAGGGAAGCACGAGATTAGGACTGCCTACGACATATTCGATGCTTCCACGAAGGTTTCAGCCACAGCCATCTCAGCCAGACGTTGGGCTTGGTTAAAGTCATCCAACCTTCGCCCAGAGGTCCAAGATCGTCTTGCTGATTTACCCTGCTTAGGCGACAGTTTGTTTGGAGAGCAAATTCAACAGATTGTGGCGGAGTTAAAAGACCACCATGAGACGTTGAAACAACTCTCATCTGTTCCACCTGAGGTGTCCTCCAAGCAACCGCAAAAGAAGGACTCTAAGAAGTCGTTCTTTCGACCACGTCGCTACTACCCTCCGTCAACTAGGGCTCGTCCTGCACGGTCCTCTAACAGGCCTCAGCCTCGTCAGCCGAGAAAACAAAGACCTACTGTAGCCCCACCTCCTGGGCCTGCGGCGGGCCTTTGACTTCCCTGTATTGAGCACATGCCAACTCCCTCTTCCACACATCCCTGTGGGTGGTCGGCTGTACCATTTCTTACATCGTTGGAAACAGATCACCTCAGATCAGTGGGTGCTAGCAATTATCGCACAGGGTTACCACCTCAACTTCATAACACTTCCGCCAGACTCCCCGCCCCTTCAGGCATGGAGTCTAACCAGCCATTTGACTCAATTACAACAAGAAGTATCCCTTCTACTACAATCAAATGCTATAGAACCCGTCCCTCCTTGTCAACAAGGGAAAGGATTCTATTCCAGATACTTCCTAATACCAAAGAAATCAGGGGGGCTACG